>NW_009619346.1:3947-17116 GCF_000690535.1 Cariama cristata | reverse complement strand
GCTCTATGGAAAAGGCTGTAGAAATGCTCCCATCTGCCGGGAATGCCCACCTCCCCTGAGAATACACAATCTCAGTCCCTCCTTGGGCTGGCACTGGCCACAGGAAGGCTACGAAGCAGACAGCTCAGCAAGCAATCCAGCTAGGAAGTAATACAGCAAAGGGAAAAAGAAGAACAGGAGCATTTTTTTCACCAAACTGACTCATGTCTGCATTATCAGGAGTTGGGGTGGCAGGACCACACAGCTAGGGATGGGGTGGCAGAGCAGCTCTGCCCCTTCCAATGCCCCGGCTGGCTTGGGCAGGCTGTAGCCTGGTGTAAACGCCTCTGGGAGGTGACCCTGTGTCCTGGTGTGTCTGCTGCCTGCATTGGCACAGATGCCAGGTCAGGGTACCCTGTTATCCTGTCCCACATCCCCTTGCTCCTGCCCCCGTACCACCCAGCACTTCTGGCACAGCCATGCAGACTGCCAGGAAGGGTCAGATCCAGCTCCAGGAACTAATTCAGGTTAAAAATAGCCCTTTCTTTTGCCATATATACACATGTATTTTAACCTGGCTCAGTTCTGCCAGGTAGTTCCCTGCATGACCCCCAGTCAAGTGGGCTGGCGTGCTCTGGGACCACATAACCAGAAGCAGGAGACCCCAACGCTGCCTCAGTTGCCCCCACTGCCCAGTATGCCACCACTGCCAGTGGAGTGAGCAAAGCTGGCAGTGGGGAGAGACCCCCTCGGACACAGGGCACCCACAAAATCGCAAAGCCGCAGTAGCCAAAGCAGGAATTCCCCCTTGCAGTCGGTTACTCAGTCTCCTCCAGCCAGCACTCTGTGATGGAGGTGAGCTGCGTTCAGCCTGGGAGCACGTCCCCACGCTCACTTGCACACAGGTTTAAAGAGGGTGACAAACAGCCTCTGCTTTCTCACATTTGCCTTTGGGAGAGCAGGCGTGTGCACGGAGCCATGTAGGAGAGCTAAGCAGAGCCGGTGAACAGGGCTGGAGCAATTTGCATCTGCTAACGCGCCTGAGCTCTGCACAGCCTCCTGGCTCTGCAGCCCTGCGCCAAGCGGGCCTCCCACCTCACCCACCACTCCTGCCTGGCACCCTTTCTTGCTTTTCCACCCTGCTTTCTGCCCACCCTGGCTTTCTACCCTCTCCCACTCCAGCCACTCCCAGAGCTGCATCCCTGCAAGAGCATCCTCCTCCCCGCGCCCCAGCCCCTGGCTGAGCCGTGGCAGCTCCTCACCCCGCTACCAGTAAAGCGGAGAGTGCTGGGATCCCTGCCAGACCCCCTTCTCCTACACTTCAGCTTCCAGCTAAATGCCAGAAACGTGATCTCCGGAGCCTGCCAGGTTACACAGAGGGATGTTTTTTCCTGCTACCCCACGCCACCACCCGCAACTATGGTCCCACTGCTGTGAGCACCTGGGTCTCCCCTCTCCCCTTGCCTGGGAACTTTCTGGTGAACCAAAACCCACCGGAGCCTGCTGAGTTTCAGAACTGCTTGTGAGAAAACCCCTTGATGGGCACCAGCAGGTTGGGGATGCAGAGGGAGGCAGCTCACACTTCAGAGGCGCTGGGGGGAATGGAGCGGGACGCCTGAAGAGACCTGATTTCATACCCAAGCCAGGAGAGTCTCCTGCCCCTCGTCTAACCCTTCTCTGGACAAATCGATGCTGGTCATCCCGCTCCTTGGAAAATCACCAGCTGGACAAGTAACACCCAGGAGGTGGATGACTTGGCTGGGTGCATGGGGCACAGGCACGATGGGGTGCTCAGACCCCATCCCCACATCCCCACTGCCCCCCATTGCCTCCTGGGCTGTGGGCCCAGGGAACCCAATGAGAAGTTGGATTCTGCACAGCCCTGGGGATGGAGCACAGCATCACTGGTGACCCCCATCACAGTGCTCACATGCCTGAGGGTGCCATGGGGACACCTGCAGAAGCTCCTCTGCTGGTATCCTCTTCCTCAGCCAACATGGAAGAGACAGCAGCATGAAGGAGAAGACTGGTTCCCACCAGCCACAGCCTGGCAGGGAGCTCCATCAGGCTTTGTCATGGAAAACTTCACCCAAAGGGCATCTCCTCCTCTTGTCAACCTCCTGTGCCAAGGGTTTTGGGGGTTTTTTTGCCCATTTTTTTTTTCCTTGTCATTCTTTGTGTGCCTCCTACAAGCTAGCACTGATCATTGCCCGTCAAGAGACTGTAAGTCACAGCACTGGTTCCTGGGGTGCTTCTCTGTCCATTCCCCAGGGCACAGACTCGCACAAACCACCCGACAGGCAAAGCCCTCTGTGCCTCCTGTGGTTCTGCTGTCTGGGCAGTGCCATGCTCTGCAGTTCAGTAGGGCTTGACCAACCTCCAGAGATGTTTGGGTGATGTCCCCTCCCAGCCCTGCTGCTGCCTGCCACCAACATGCCTGGCAGGAGGCTCTACAAGGGCATGGGACAACTGTCACCCATGAGATGTGCACCAGTGGACAAAGCAACAGCAGAGATGGGCAAGAATCGTCTCTGGGTGTTAACAGCAGCATGTGCACTCACCGGCATGGGAGTCTTTTATCATAAAGCATGAAAAAAGCAGCATAAAGCATGCAAAAAACATGGCAAAATGTCCTGTTTTCAAAAATGACTATGCAAAAGGCAAGAAATGCAAAGTTAAGGCTCTGCTTTCAAATCTCCTTCCTCCACCTGGGAATAGGAAAGCAGGGGTTGGTACAAGCTGCTCTGGTCTGACCCTCGCATATGCCAGGCCAAACCACTGCTGGCAAGGCAGGGTGGTATTGAAAGCTGGGCACCCCTTGCTGATATGGCCCAAAAGGGCTGTGTTACCCCTCCAGAGGCCAGAGGAGACAAGATCCTACCCTGTGGCCATCCCTTGGGTGCAATTGCAGCGAGGCCGTGTGTATGTGCTGCTGGTTTCGCAATGTGGCGTTCACCTGGCTTGGTGCTCACACAGCAGTGGGATCCAGGATTATTACCAAAAGCTGCATCTTCCTCTGCTTGATGAAGGACATGAAGTCCATGCGAGCCCTGGTCAGTTCCCCATGGCCCTTGATCCCCTTTGGCCCTTCATGGTCAGAAGAACCGGAGCTGCTTGGGGTGAGAGCAGCATTATCTGAATGCCAAGGCAGCATCGGCAGCACTCGCCGAGTCCCTGGAGCACCCAGTCCATGGGAGCAGGCATGTCACCTCCGACATGCCCGGCCACCCCACTTCACATGGCCACACCATGCGGGTCCAGGCTGTGGGATGCTCAGGGCCCAAGTATTTTTATCCTCTGCATGTGTGCGTGAGTCACTCATTTGTCTCTCTTCAATATTAAACCATTCCAGCACAGCACAAGCTCGGGGGGGAGTGAGCAGCGGAAAAGGATTTAAAATAAAGCTCTCCTTACAGGCTGGAGGAGGGGAAAGGATGAAAACCATCTCTGCTTACCCCAGCCCCCAGGCAGTAGACCCTTTCCCCAGCACACCCAGCCCTCTCTCCCCTGCAGATCCTCTCCAGCTCAACCCCAGATCTGCAAATCTCCTTTCTCCAGGCATGGCCGATCCCCAGCACAGCCCAGTCCTTTCCCAAAGAAATGGCTGGGAATGAGCTGGGCACTAACACATGGCCAGGGGAGACTTGAAATCCCAATTTGCTGGATCTGCCTAGGGATCCGAGTGTGGCCATGCCTAAAGCAGCATTTACACGTTTTCTTTGCAAGGGAGAAAATTTCCCTGCATGCAACTTAGCCCTCTGCAAATCGCTGGTGGCTGGGAGACTGAGAGCAATTGTGCGTGTGTGCTTCCCAGTGTGTGTGCTGGTGTGTGTCTCGCCCTCTGTGCGTGCAATCATGTCTCTGCAAGTGCGAATTTACACAGGCAACTTCCCTGGGGGTGCGCGCCCACACACGTGTGCTGGGGACGTGCTGCTTGCGTGTCTTTGTGTGCTATTGCCAGTCCCAGGCAATGTCACCCCTGGCTCTGCCCAGCCAAATCTCCAAAGAGGCAGATCCTCCTCCTCCTAACAGCCCGTGTCAGGGGAAAAAGTTTTTCCTTAAATCAAGCACAAGCTGCTGAGATGCAACCTCTGGCTGCCTGGGATACCATCTGCCACCATGGAGATGTTCACCTCCAACATCTTTGCCACTTCTCTTTAGGTAGCTACCTCCTGACCAGCTAAACCAGCCCAAATCCTGCAGCCTTGCTTCGTGCAACATGGGTTGCAGGCCAGTAAGAGCTTGTAGCCCCCTTGCAGGGGGTTACCTGCGAGGCAGCGAGGGGGGAGAAGAGGGTGGTGGGACCCGAGCAAAGAGCTTTGTGTCCATCCGAGATGATAAGGACAGATGTGACTTTGGGATCTTGGCTGCAGGCAAGGAGCAGAGGTCTGGGGGCTGCTCTGCTCCCTGCAGCCCCCCCAAGCTCTGGTGCTGCTGGCCCAGGAGCATCAGCCATTAGGAGCTGCAGGGCGGGGGTCCCACTGCACCCCTCTCATTTGCTGCAGTGTCTCGCCTGCCTTCGTCCATGCTGCTGGTGGGGCTTTGCCAGGAATGGAGCCAAGTCCTCCATAGCTGGATCAATTCAGTGATCTGCGTTGCAGCATAATGTGGCAAGCAGATATATCGGCAGAGGATGAGGACTGAGACTTGGGAGCCCAGAAACCGTCCCTGCTACTGCCACCACGGCGTAGGGCTGCCTGCCGCTGCACCTAGTTACAGGGAGCATCGTACCTGATTGGAGACGCAGGGTCGAAGTCTCCAGCTGCCGTTCCTTGGCATCTCCAGTTTCTAACCTTGGGTAGGTTTTGCAATTTTAGCTTCGCTCCTGCAATGATAGACTGAGGGAGAGCCATTCCTCAGGTCCTGTTTCCCGCCCCGCTGAGCTCCTTGTGCTGGGCTCCAGCAGTTCCTACCCCAGAACGATGTTTCAGAGAGGGAGCTGAGGTCCTGGGGAGCAAGAGACTCACAGGAGGACCTCAGCTTACTGGGAAACCAGGCAGAGAGAGCACCTCATGTCCCCAGCATCCTTGAGTGGCAGGAGGTGAGCGTGGGGTGCAGGCACCAGCTCTGCCCACTGCAGCATCCTTGCCGTGAAGGGCTGCATGGGGCTGACCGGGAGCTGCTGCACTGGCACAAGCTGTACCCCAGGTCTGCTGGTTTGTGGTGTGGGGGTGACACAGAGGATCCCAGGGCCAGAAGCTACTGGCAAATGTGTCAGAGATGAGAGGTCCCTGCTAGGTGTGGGGACTTGCAGACAGCTCCTAACATTGTTTTTTCACATTTCCCTGCTCGCCAAAGGCTTCCCACATGTTGTCTCTGCTCCCTGCCTGCTGCATGGGTCTCTGGGCAGGACTGGGGTGAAAGGCAGTTGAGCTGTGTGGATGGGGACGATGGGATCAGGCCAAGCTTGGGCTCACTTGGCACAGTACAGGGTGGGTTTGCATCCCACCAAGGGGGCTAGGCAGTGTGTCTTCTGCAACTCTGTGCATGGCCCTGATGCCCTGGGCATGGCCCCGTGAGGGATCAGCAGCCCTCGGAGATGGGAGCATGAGTTTCGGGCATCTCTGGATCCCTCCCAGCCAGTCCAGAGACCGAGTCCTTTTGACTCACAACATGCTTGCTGTGTGGCAGCAGTAAGCAACCCTGCATCCTGCAGCACCCCCCCCACAACACTCCTAATCGCCCTAATCCTTTGAAACAAAGTATTAATCCTGCGCAGCTCAGTAAAGCGGAGCGCGGTTACTCCGCCGTGCTATGGCTAAACAGTGCTCTAATCCCAGAACAAACCGCTCTAATCCTGGCGCAAGGCTCCCTGCCCCCCGCCTGCCAGCGGATCTGTAACCGATCTGCACCATGGGTCAGGGATGCGCCTTGGGGCACCGATGGACCAGGGCCACCCTTGGCTGTCACCCCAGGGATGCTGTGGCTGTGAGGAAGGACTCGGGGTGATGGTGTGTCCCCATGTAGCTGTGGGGATGCACTGGCCGAGGGGAATGGGGTTGGGGACATCTGAGGTGACGCTGCTGGGGCCGTGGCTGAGGCTTCTCCCCTCCATACCGGACAGCTCTTGGCAAGGGTCATGCTGGGCTCCTGCCCACCTCATTGATTGGCTTCAGCAATATTTAAAGCTCCCGTTTAATTTCCAAATGGAAGGGAGTGGTTTCCACTTGGCTGGCTGGCTGTGAGCGTTTCCAGCTCTGCTGGGCTCCAGCATGCACGCTTGCACCAGCGCCGATGGGGAGGTGGGCAGGGAAGGGGGTCAGAGTGCCTGGTGGGGGTGACAGGGGTGTCAAGGTGCCCAAAACAAGATCCTGGCTTTCGCAGCGCAGCCAGCTGTGCCTTGCTGGGACACGGTAGCTTGGAGCAGCGCAGGGCGTGAGCGATGCCGGGAGCTGCAGAGCCCAAGCTGGCCAAGCCACGCATGCCTGGCAGCTTGCCCATGGGGCCATTTCAGTGCACAGGCAGACGGGGAGGGCTCTGCAAGCGGTAATTGCCTCCTCTCCCCATCAGGCGGGAGGAAGATGCTTCCCCCAGGGCTTCACGCCCTGCCCTGCCACTGCTCAGCTCATTTGTTCAGAATCAGGCAGCACCCCGGCAGCAGTGGGTCCTGGCTCTCCCAGTGCCTCAGGCCCCCCAGCCCCATAGCAACACCCAGATCTCCTCATCACTTGGCAGCAGGTCCCAAAGCAGAGATATCGGTCGCATGAGCTTTCCCTGAGCAAGGCAGCACTGGGACTTGCACCCCATGCTGCAAAACCCCGGCTCAGCATCCTCCCCAGTGAGTGGTGTCCACTGGCATTTCAGGGATGCAAGTCCCAGGTCCCATCCCTACCAGTTTTCAGGGGAAGTTACTTTATCCAAACTGGGTAGCGGCAAGAATAGCTCCCCTGGGAGCAGTCTTCATACCTTGGTCCATAATGTGCTCTGGCCAGTGTGATTCAGTGCCTGCTTGTATGAATCTGTTCCCCTAATAGCCTTTGAAGCCCGTGCATGCAGTTAAAATACCGGCTGAAATATTTATTGAGTCAATTTTCAACTAACATAAACTCTGTGCTTACTAAGTAAAAAAAAAAAAAAATATCACTCTCATTTTCCGTGAATCCCAGAAATGCAAATACAGCAGTCAGTGCCAGGTGGGCTGGGCTGCCAGCTCCCCCAGGGCTGCTGCTGACCGCGGGGCCAGCCCCGAGGCCACCCCATCCCTTGGGCTGTGCGGTACGAAGGGGAGATGCTCTGCATTTTTGCCCTGCCTCTGCCAGCTTCTGGCACCCGTTGGTGCCCATGGCCTCAACAGGCTGTGCATGGTCTCCCCCGTCCCCACTCTCTACCTGGGTACATCTGCTCCTTGCACAAAGGAGCTTTGTTCGCTCCCCCAGTGCTGGTTTAGCAGCTGCTTTGGACCTTTCTTTTCCAAACATCCAGGCCATGTGTCTACAGTCTGCTCCGCCTGGGCTCTGCGCCTGGTCCCTGGGAGCTGAGCTTCCTCAGCCAGAGCGGCTTTGCTGGGACTCTGCAGTGAGAAGCCTTTGTCTTCCTCGCTGGGGGAGAAGGGAAAAGATTTGCAATGAAAATGGAGTGGTTGCTATTTGAATATCCCCAGCAAAAGAGCCATTAGCGCTAATAACAGCTTTCAGCAGAGTGCAGAGGGCACTTCCCATCCGCAGCCTCAGAGCACTTTGCACTGAGCCGTTTCCCCATCTCAGGAGATACAAGGAGTGCAGAAGCACCTCACCCAGGAGTGCTGACTGGTGTGGGGATGCCAAGGCTGCACCTTCCACTGCCCTTCCAGTGCTGCCGGCAGCTGAAACAGGAGGGCACAGAGGCTGGGACCCAGCTCCTTGCCCCACGGTCGTAGCTCTGGGGCAGCCAGTGCTCCAGCATAGGTGGCATTTCAGTTGTCCTCTCCGCTGGGGACTTTCTGCCACCCCAAAAAGGTTTCTCAGGGACTCTGGGGTTAGAGCTGGTTGCACAGTTCATCCTGCAAGGTCTTCCCTCAGTTTCTAGAGGTGACCTGGCCTGTAGACAGAGAGGGTGCAAAGGGACACCTGCCAGCCCAGAGATGCCAACAGAGCCTGGCAAGGGCCAGGACTTCATCTCACCACCCAAGGGATGCAAGGAGTGGGAGAGGGACAGGCAGGGACGTGATGTGGTGTGAGCTTCCCTTGCCACGGCGCAAACCAGGGCAGGGGCTTGTGGGGAGATTTTCTAGGCAAAAACCAGAGGTCTGAAGTCGAAATCTTCTGTAACAGACCTGAGCTGAGAGCACCGCACTGAGAGGGGCTGGGGAGACAAGCTCCGACAGGCTCCAGCGATAAGCAGGAATTAGAAATGCATTAGAAGCCGCTTCAAAGCCCTCCAGATCGGAGCAGCACATCTGATGCCGCAAATACTCTCTGCTGAAAGGCAGGCAAAGCAGGCAGTCACATGGGTGCTGCCAGCTCTGTGTCCCCAAGGTGACATGGGCTCACTGGCCACCACACTGTCAGCTGGTTGGCACCAGGACTGCGCATCCAGCTTGGTCCCTGAGTGTCCCAGCACAAGTGCCACGTCCTGGGAGAGAGCCACGCTCGCCAGCACCCACAGGCACACTGAGGGTGCCAGGGGTTCGGACCTGCCTTTGCACCCAGCTCCTCACAGGTCCCAGTCCTTGGTGTGTTTGCTTGGAGGCAGGTCTGCTGTGGATGGTCCTGGTAAGTCACCCCTGGGTGCTGGGAGCAGATCAGATCTGGGTGTTGCACACAGGGTTTGTGACCTGAGGTTGTGGCTAGGAGTGGGTCGGTTCTCCTGGGGATGCTGCTCTCAGGGCAGTGGGATCTCGACGGGGAGGTGACAGTTGATGCTGCCACCTTGCCCTGCGTGATTGGTGCTGGCCCCTCACCATGCACAGCTGGGCTAGCTCATGGGGCTGGGTTTCTGTCTGGCTTTCCAACACGCAGAGTGCATAGAGCCCAGTTTTGCTGGGCTCGTCTGTCCAGCCCTGCTCTTCCAGCCAGATGTTAGTGGATGTTAGGCAATGCATTGGCCCTGGGAGAGGATGTGTTCAGCTGGCATGTGCCCTCTCTCCAGAACAGACATCCCAGATCTGTTTAGGAATTAATCTTCCCCTCACTCCTCAGAGCAGGACGTTTACCCTGGGTCTATTTTATAAACCTTGCCAAGGAAGCAAATATGTCAGCTTTGAGTCCCAAGGGGTGATGCAGAGGCCCAGGCACAGCAGCGGGATCCCAGCCAAGGACATTTCCACTGGAGAATCTTGTAGGGGGGAGATGCCAGCCCTTGGGCCCCATCCTGCACAGGGCTGATCCCTCCTGTATGTAAGGGGACTGAGGATTCTCAGCCCTGTGAAGCAGTGAGCTCCAGCCGTGAGGGGAAAGTGAGGGTGCCGTGTTGGGGTGCGAAGGTTAACGTCAGGGTCCTGATCCTCCTGCCATCCTCGGGGCCCGTTTGCATGCTGTTTATTTTTGTCCTGCACTTGATGGGTCGGTGCACGGCTTTGATGTTGCCAGATGATTTTCCACCAGTTCCATCACATAGCAATTTAAGGTTAGTCCTGACTGCCAGAATGAGTCAAAAGCTTTTAAAAAGCCTATAAAACAGGCATCTATCTTGCCCTGGTTTTATTCCACTTCTTTGTTTATTGCTGAGGTCACCGGCTCGTGTCTCAGGGAGAAATCCAGGTCACCAGTGGTGATGACGTGGGGGGAGGGAGGTGCTCCCTGCCTGGCTTTCGCGGAGCTGGGACCCCTCTGCTTTTGCGTACGAGTCCACGTGATGGCCGCACGCCTCTTGATGCACGCAGCGCAGGAACGGACCATGTGGGACAGGCGGAGTGGAAGGGACCCGTGTTTTCAGAAAGTAGCGATGCTGAAAGGCTGCAAGAGCCAGGCCTAAAAATACCTCCCCAGAGAAAAACTTTGTCCTTGCAGGATTCAGCAGGCGGTGGCGAGACTCAAGTGGTGGCTGGGAAGGATTGAAGGGAACACGAGGCTTATCCCCATCAGGGCAGGGGCCAACCTGGGGGCACCAGCTAGAAGATGCTGAAGATGTCCTGCTGTTGGATTTTGGGAGGTGCTGGGTGTTTTTTTCCCCAAGATCAACCCTCTCTGCTGTCAGGTCAGATGATGGTGGAGTCTCCCCTCTGGACTGCTGTCGGGAGCACTCCAGAGGGCACATGGAGGCACAGGGACACCCACCGTACTTCACAGACGTTCAGGCAATAGCTTAGGATCAGCACGGCCAAAATGCTTCCCTTAATCCTCCTCCCAGCCCTCCCTCCTCCAGCTCTGGCAGTTGCCATGGGGAGTGTCACACAGCACTTCTTCTCACACCCGACCGTGGGTGAGACCCTCCTCCCAGCCCTCTCTCTCTCTCAGTTTTCCCATTCCAGGTGTAAATCCTGCTGGTTATCCCAGTGCAGCATCTCTGCAAAAGCCCTCAGATTTTTCCAGCCTGGTTTTCATCATCCACCTCCCTTCCTCCTGGCCGGAAGAGTTCTCATCTGTCTGTACCCCCACCCAAACCTGCCACAGCCATCCCCACCCAACCAGCACCCACAGCCAGCCCTCCCTGTGCAGACACCCAACTCACTGCCTCCAAATCCCATTGCCAAGCTGGCACATGTCCTTGCTGCATCCCTCCCTTCCTTTCCGTTGGGATGGGGACCGTGGTCCCTTGGAGAGGTGTCACCCTGGCACCGATGTGGCTACGTGGCCCCAGTGCCAGCATTGTGGGGAGGAAATGGCAGCTCCGAGATCGTGGTGGTGCAGAAAGCCCAGGCTATATATAAATGCATAGTTATACGGGTGAGTGCACACACCCATCCGGGCAGCCAAGAGGGCACAGGGGCTTAGAGGCGGCCGCTCACCGAGCCGCATCCTGGCTCCTGCTCACTCCCAGGCCCGGGCTGCACGTGTGCCAAGCCAGGCTGGGGTTTTTGAAGAGTTATTTTTAAGACAGCTGATTTTGGGATGTGGCTGGCAGCAAGGATCCGCAGGGCTAGTGCAATTTAAGGGACAGCAGACTGCAGTTTGGAGAGGGGAAGAAGCAGGCAGATGGGCGGGATCCTTTTATCTGGCATCTCTGAGGTTTCCAGGGGATCCCAGCTTGCTTCGCAGTCAGGGAAGGTCAATAGGGAATGGGAGGGCACGCGGGCTACGTCAGAGGGAGAGGACACATGCCCATACATCACCTCGCTGCTCACCTCCAGTGACCCTCGGGCTGCAGAGCAACTCCGCTTGCACTTCACTTGGCAGTCCCTGGGGAGGATGCAGCAAAGTGATGCCAGCAGCATACTCAGCCCTGACGAGGAGGAGGAGGAGGAGGAGGAGGAGGAGGAAATGCCCTCTGGGGTCCGGGCTAGGTGCATGCCAAGTGCGGCGGGTACCCTCACAGACTGGGGTGCCATGGATGTTTAGGGGTGTGAGGTGGGGAAGTTGCTGTAACTCCCTCCTGACCTTGCAGCTCAGCTGGTGATCTGTGCCCTCATATGGAGCATGGAGCCCTGAAATCCAGCCCAGCCCCAAGAGTTTGGTCTCTTTGTGGCCCTCTGTTTGGGTCCTCTGAGGGAACAAGGGGAAGGCACAGTTACCCCATTGTCATGCAATATGGACATGCCCAAACTGGGATGGGAAGGCTGGTGCCAGAGAGAATAGGGCATCCTTTCAGCTGCCTGGAAGGCTGCTGGTTGCTGCCTGCTGCCCACCTCAGGAGGGGCATTTCATGCCTACGGTGCTATTGCAGATAACGCTGGAAGCCAACAAATGGCTTTGAAGAAAAGTTTTGCAGGAAGAGATTTTATAACCTGCTGCTACCCAGCTGCATCCCCAGGAAGGCACCCACCTCGGAACAGCAAACTGCGCAGGGAAGGGCCCTGGCACAGCTGTGGTTACCGGTGCCAGCTGTTTGCTGTGCCCTGTGGCTTGAGCACCGCTTACTGCAGCCTCCAAAACATCCACAGGTTTTGTGCAGAATGCCTGCATCCCCCTCTCCACCCTCCCTCGAGCACACAAGTGGCCCCAAGGGAAAGCAAGTGAGAAATAATCAGCCGTTAGTTGCTTGCAAAAGCAAAACCTGCACAAGATTGCCTTCAGAAAGCGTTGCTCTGGAGCAGGCAGACTCTGCCCGAGCAGGGGATTGAGAGCTGGCTGATGTCCCAGAGCTCAGAGGTGAACCCGGGAGGACAATAGCTGCTTTCTAAACCAGCCCAGCATCAGAAACCAGGCCTGGAACTCAGACGATTTCCTTGTATGATGGAAAGAGCGAGTGGCACACGCCCCAGGCCAAACCGCTGTCCTGGGCATGCTCTTGAGACCAGGATCAGAGAAGAGGAGGTCTGCACCGGCTCTAAATGTGCCAGAGCCAAGCTAGGCTGTGCAGGAGGAGTCCCCATCTGGCTGCTCCCCTGATTTCCCTCCCTGCCGATGCCTGACTGCCGAGCGGGCTGCAGGCTGAGGGTCAGCCTAGGGCTGCCGTCCCCACCATGCAAAGTGCCTCAGCACCGGCCCTGGTGCCTTCCTGCACGCTGCTCCCTCCCAGGATGTGAATCTTAGACCCGGCCTCCCTGTCCCCCCTGCTCCTCTCTGCAACCAGTTGGCAGGACCTGGCTACCCATCTCACCGCAGATGGGCAGCTCCGGGCTCTGGAAATGCACAGGCACTGGGATGCTGGAGTGTCCAATTTGGACCAACACCTCTGATTTTGGGTAAAGATGGATGAGCAGTGGCCATCTGTCTGCACGATGACCTTCAAGCCCACACAGCTGCCTCTCTGTTGGCACACTGAGAAGAACAGGGTCCATTCCAGGATCCTTTGGTTTGACCCCAGCAAAGGGCCGAGTGTTTCCTTGTCCCTTTGTCATCATGAGTCGCAGGACCTCAAGGAGTGGCAAAGGTGGTCAAGGATGGCTGGATCCATGGCTGTGGTCCAGCAAGCATTTATGGAAGAGATAGAAGCTTGAACACCTTGAAGCAGAGTCTGGGAGGCTTCAGGGGAAGGAGGGGGGGTTCCATCTGTGTCACCTCAAGTACTCACAAGGGTTTGACCCACCTTGCCAAGATCCCAGCCTTAAAGGTGGGGATGGGGATCCTACACTCAGCTCCACGCTGCAGCAAGCTGGTGGTGCCAGGGCTGCATCTCTGCTGCTGGAAGGTCCTTGTTTACCCCCCAGATGCCCACCACCTCCAGCATTCTCC
>NW_009619346.1:3584-3931 GCF_000690535.1 Cariama cristata | reverse complement strand
CCCCCCCCCCACCCCAGCTCAGGCAACCCCAGCCTGGCCATGGGCTCCTCTGGAAGTGAGGCAGAGCTGGACTGGCAGGAAGCACCGGGAGCTGGTGATGACAACATGTCCACCCATTTGTCTGTAATTAAAAGTTGTGTGTAGAGATTTCCTGTGACATGTCCCGTGAGTCCAGCTGCAGACACGGTGCTGCTGAAACCAGGAGATGCTAATGAGTGCTTCTGCATATTAAATACCTTGTTTACACTAAGGCAACAGCCGGTGTAGCTGGGGGAGGGAGAGGAGGTGGCTGTAATCTTCACTTATGCTTTCTACCCCAGCCGCTTGCCGCCCACCACCCTCTCAGA
>NW_009619346.1:1091-3570 GCF_000690535.1 Cariama cristata | reverse complement strand
TTGGCCAATGTCTGGCTCCAGGGATGGTCCAGGGCTCTCAGCAGTGATGCTACCACCCTATCTCAAGTCCTATGTCCCAGCTTCATCATCCCCTCTCTGCTGTGGATCAGTGAGGGCAGGATGCTTTGCAGCACTGAAGTTTGCGCAAGAGTCCCTTGCATGGTGCTGAGGCTAGGATGCTCTGGGGGACGAGAGGCACAGCTGCCCACCCTGCCTTTAGCCTGCTGGTGTCCACTCTGCAAAAGAGCTGGTCTTAAGTTCTCCCTGGGCGAGGGGTCCTGGAGGGAAGCGGTAAAGGGGAATCTCTACCCAGGAGAAGGGTGCAGGATCAGGGCCACAACAGGATTCACCATGCCCAAGACCTGGCCACAGTGCTGTTCCCCACTGCCCCTCACCTCCCATTTACAAGAGATGCAGGAAAGGTTCACAACCCTTCACTGCCTCGTGTCCTAGGGCTGGAGACCACTGCACCCTGGGCACAAGACAGGCTGTATCGCACCATGTTGAGAGGGAGACCTCTGGGATCCAGCTGGGGTGGGGGATTTACTGGCACAACCGGCCCTTCCCCACCTGCCTGGTGGTCTGGGAGGTGAGGGGCTGCAGGGTCTGTCCTGGCCAATGGTGGCTTTCAGCTGCTGTGGAGACACAGCCCCCATCCCTTTCCCACCCAGGTGCCCCTCATTGCACTGCTGTGACAACAGGTGCCCCAAGCCCACGGGCCCCTTCACAACCCCAGGAGAGCCCCTCATGTCCCTGCACAACATCTGGCAGGCCAGGCATAAGGGAAACAACTCCAGCCCTGGTGACCCCCAGGTTTGCCAGATGGAGAGAAAGCTCTCCACAGAACAGGACACAGACAGCTCCCTCCATCAGCATGCCAAGAGCTGGACAAGCCTGGAGGGAAACAACTCCAAGGACATCAAACAGCCTCAGGACCCCAGTCCTGTGCCCAATCTGACAACAAGGTCCCTGCCCAGGTTGTGGGTCACCCTTCCCCCAGCAGCTGCCACATCCCCTGCCACAGTCTCCATCCTACACCCTGCAAGCTCCCGCACCCTACACCACACCAGCTACCAGGACATTTTGGGCCAGAGGAGCTCTGCCTCCTCCTCCATCACTGGGGCACCCTCGGGGCACTGTTGAGTCCCCATCGCCCTGAAACTGCAGCTTCAGCTCTGCTGCTCATTTCTGCTGCCTCCAGGAGAGTATCTCGCTGCCCTGCCGCTGGGGCAACACGCACGCGGGCCTCACATGTGCCGCTCGACATCCTTGCCCAGCATTATTCCAGATCTTCCTGCTAAACACGTCCCGTGAGGCCAGACTTGGCTGAATGATTGATGTGATCGGTGACAGGTTGCCTGAGCTGGGCACTGTGGAAGTGTTTCTTCCTCCAGCTTCCTCCGGGGACAGGCGAGCATCAGCGCCAGGAGCTGAAGGAGCAGCCTGAAGCCCAAGAAGAGCTCCGCTTTGCAAAGTCAGACCTGGTGTCGAGGGAAAGCTGAGCCCAGGATCCTAGGGGACACAAACCTCATGTCCCAGAGGCAGCAGCTGGACCAAAGCATCACTGATGTTGTCTTTTCCTCTTCTTCCCTGTAGTGCCTGGAGCAACTTCTTGGAATGTGGTCCCCTGCTGCACATGCCTGAGCAAGCCAAGCAAGGGTAAAGCCCACGAATGGGGCCACAGATGTCTCCTGTGGAGGAAAGACCTCAGGCAGACGCAAGAGCAGTGGGAACGTGGGGCTGTGTTAGCTCATGTCGGGCTGCTGCGGAGTCAGAGCAAGCAGGCAGTCCTCTGTTGTGCAGAGGTAAAGGCGAGGGGCCACGGGACCCCAGCATGTGCAAGGTGACAGCAGCAGATCTCCTCTGTACCTGTATTTAACTTTGCTCTGCTCCCAGCGCCTCTGGAGCCCCAGACCTGTGCTGCCCACACTCCAGACACTGCAGGAGCCTTCTCAGAGCCCCTGACCCCATATCCTGCCAGCTGCGGCTGTACCCTGCGTGAGAAGGACCCTTGGGGATAAGAGATGGACTGTGGGGTGAGCTTGGAGGGGCTTGCTGCTCTGGGGACCATTCCTCGTGTACCCACAGGTCATGGATGATCTGCACACAGACTGTACCAGCCAGAGCCTGCTCAAGTCTGCTTTGTGCTCCAGGGCACTGTCTTTTCCAACCCCCATGAAAAAGCCCCTTTATCTGCCTCTGGGGCACCACCACTTCTTTCCCAGTCAGTCTTATAAGTTATGCGAGTGAGGGGCATGTTTGCATCTGCACCTGGTCCCTTCCAAGGTCTTCCCCATCTTCTGCAGGGCTGCTTGGGCAGAGATATGCTGGGGCTGGACAGGGCTGCCTGGAGGGAGAGGCACTGGGGGCTGCTGTGGGGCACACAGTGGGGTGTGGGACTGACGCAGGCTTGACCCCAATGCTCATGGTCTTCAGGTGCTGTGGGAAGTCTGCAATGGAGCTTTTTGGGGGAGCAGAG
>NW_009619346.1:432-921 GCF_000690535.1 Cariama cristata | reverse complement strand
TACACAGGTCCCCGAAGGCTGCAGCTCACATGCCATGGCAAGCAGTCAAGGTGCACCAAGTGCCAGGTGCTGGTCCCTGCTCACACTTATCGAAGCGCCCAGGTGATCCATTTCCCTGCCACCCACCCCCATGATGGGCTGGGAGCCGGTTGGAGCAAAGGGGAACAGCTCAGGGCCACAGCGTGTGGGTATCTGGCTTTGCCCCCCGTAGTAGTTTCCCCATCCCACCTGCCCCCCTGAGCCATGCCCACCCCTCCCACAGCTCCCTCCAGCCCACTCAGGCCTTGCTTTATATGGAGTTGCCAATCGCAAGCGTTTTAAATGTTAATGACGACGTTTCAGATTTGTAGTGGAAACTAATTAAAATTGTTATTGTTAGCGGGTTTGAATTGCCCAGGTGTGAATCATTATCCTCATTAAAATAATCAGGGAGACGGGGATGTGACAGGAGAGCAGATGGATGAGAAGCAGCCTGAGTCAGCGACCCGG
>NW_009619346.1:0-377 GCF_000690535.1 Cariama cristata | reverse complement strand
TGGCATGGCCCCCCCGGGTCCGGTCAAGCCCAGCATCCCCTGAATGGAAGATGCCCCACAGAAGATGCCCCACTCATGGCCCCACGTGCCAGGGACTGCAGAGTGCTGGGATTTGTCAGAGCAGGAGCAATGGCAGGGAGAGGCTGAAGGACAGGATGGGGTCATCACTACATCAGCCCCCCAGAATCCCTCCTGCTTCCACCTGTGCCAGCCTGCAGCGTTTCCTCACTGTGCCGCTTCATGTCCGCCCAACGTGGCACGTGGAAGGGGAAGGGGATGGCTCCCTGGCTGCCTGGATTCAATGGACATGGGGGTGTCTGGTCTCTGCCTGGTGCATCAGGAATGGGACTGTATGTCCCAGCACAGCCTACCCCAGT
>NW_009619345.1:13212-46888 GCF_000690535.1 Cariama cristata | reverse complement strand
CCCCAGGGTGCCCGGTGTGCCGGAGGGATCGGGGGGCGGCGGCTCTGCCCGCCTTGCCGGCCGGCGCTGGGTGCCCCTGGAGCTGCCTTCCAGCCCTGCGGTGAGAGGAGGCCGGTGTAGCCCGGCGAAACGTCGGTTTTGGGGCTCGGCTTGGCGGTGGTGACTCTTAAATGTTAAAGATCGCGATAGCTGCTGTGCTGCCCGAGCCCTGTCCGTTTTACGGGTATGCATTTCTTAAACTCAGGCTGTCAACTTGCGTACCTGCGGGGCACTCCTCCGTTGTCTTTTCTGTTTATCCCTACTGGAGTGGGCAGTGTGAAGTGTTAATCCCTGGAAGTACAGTCTGCATTTTTTGTGTATGCACTTGAGTTTTTGCCAAGTGCATGTCTAAATTAATCTGTGTGAACTGCCTTTTTCCTCCCTTTAAGTGGTTACTGTGTACATGTAGCACATATCAATGATTTTTTTAAAAAGAGCAAGACAATATGCTGTTTAAACGTGTGTGTTTCCATCCAGCAAGATGATGTCATACGTATACCTGTGTTTTGGCTGCACTTTGAATGTGCACATCCTCTGATTACTATTTTTTTTCCCCCCTCAAACAAAATTCAGTTGTTGTTATGGGAAAGAATTTGTTAGCCATATCCCGTAATGGTATATGGTGTTATTTAGGATACCATCAGAGGAGAAGATGATAGACAGTCCTAAAGAACTGTTGTTTGGGGGGTTTTTCTTGGGTTTTGGTTTTTTATACTTCATAATAGCATTTCTCAGGACAATTTTGAATACTGAGCTCTTAATGTTTGCAAAATGCACTGAAAGAGGGAAAAACGTGTAGTGGTATACGCCTTTTAAGAATGTACAGATATTCATTAGTCAAGATGAAAAATCATAAGTCACAAAATGCCTTCGCTTTGTGTTACTGGAAGTGTGGGCATGTCAGACACTCCATAGTGTCTGGAGTGTCTGGTTTGTAGGCATCCTGGGCAACTAGCTCCAGCCAGGGCCATCGGTTGTGCCTTCTCTCCTAGCCCCTCCTATAGTTTCTTTGCATCCCAGAACATACAGGAATGTACACAATTTCGCCATCTCTTACAAAAATCAGGTAAGATCTCGTTACTTGATTGGACTGAGGGAATGATCTGTGAGGTGCTCTGTAAAAACACGTTACTATATAGTGGAATATTAAACTGAGAAGCTAAAGTTAAGTTGCTAAATGAACTCAGGATGTCAGGAGCTTTGAATGAAAATGCTGTGTTGTCCGGTGTTACTCTTAATGACAGTAGGAATAACTAGATAGTGCTGAAAGGCACTCATGAGCAATTACAGTATTAATTTTTAAACTCGTAGCATAACTTCTGTGAAGCGTATCAAAATGTTTGGGTTTTGTAATGGCCTGTAAAAGAGGTGGTGTTTGACTTTGTCTTATTCTCAGTACTTAACAATTTGGTTTGTTACAAAATTAAGTTTAGTTCTTTGTTATTTACTTGGAAGACATATGTGTAAAATGTTCCAGTTTCGCCACGCAGAGAACTTTTTGTCCTTTCTCCCTAATTCCAGCATTTTTTTCCACTACTGTAAAGTCATGATCAGTTATGGGGAAATACAAACTGCACTTGACACCTCCTTATGTATCTGGATGCCCAGAATAGTCCTTCTTTGCATTGTTCTTTGAATTCCACGGTGTATGACTTGCTCTCTGCCCCAGAGAACTTGCAATCTAGACAGATAAAGCTGAAAGAATTTTGTTCAAAGCCACATTGGGAATCTCTGCCAAAGCTAGAGGTTAAATTAGTTGCATTTGTTTATCTCTTCCTGGAAGATGCTCTCATGGTTAATACTCTAGATCACAATTTTCACCTTTTCCAGTCCTACGTTTTAAGTGCAAGATCACAGCATAGAGGAAAACAGACGGTTCTTCACGGTCTGTGTGTGATCTTAGAATATCTGTGCTGAATTAGAACGCTACTCTCTTTTTTTTTTTTTTTTTTTTGTAAAATAGCTTTGGCTTATATATAAAGTAACTTTTAATCATTATTTATGTTATGAATTGCAAATACATTCTACGTAACTGTCTGAAAAGGGATGAAAGGACACCTTCTGGTGTGAGATTCAGTGCTGCATGTTGCATATATCCACAGTGAAAAAGCTTTCAGGCTTATACAAAACAGTGGGTGATATCTTTGTGATCAAATTCAAGTCTAAAACGTATGCAGTAGATGTCTTCATCCCATACTGGGCAAATTCTGAGAACACAACATAGTAGCATACTGTATCCCAATGATTTTTGCATCTGGCAGTGCTGATCAGGAATACTTTCTTTATGAACTTTTGATCTCATTGAAATTGCATTTTAAGGTTCTACAGTAACACAAAGATGTCATTTCTGTGAATATCTCACTGTTAGATAGTTAAGGAGAGATGTTTTTTAAAATTGTAAATAAAATTATCCACTTCAAGCACAGTAAAAATGTTGCTGCTTTTGCAAAGAATGTTTCCGTTAAATGAATTTTCATTCCGCCTAGCTGCTATCTCCTCTGGGTTGTTACAAACGCTGTAGTATGTAGTACCATAAGTGCTTACATTTCGGTTTGTGCAGGCAGGCTGATTTAATAGAAACTGTCGTGCCAAGTCAAGCCAGATTGTCTTTGTGTTTGAGGACAGAGCTTAAGCAACCTTTTGGGGGAATTTTTTTTTTTTTCCATAAAAAATTAATTTTTTCTTGTGTTTCTATTTCAAGGGAATTTCCAAGTGAAGGATGCTAGCTTCCCCTTCCTAGTTAAGTTTTTTATTGTTATCAGTTTCTTTCAGCTTTGCAGTAATGCAATTTGACATTAACTGCCAGAAGTTGTCCTGTGTCCCTCTTTTTCCCCAAAACTAAGGGACACTTCATCATTGCTGCTATCCATATGGAGGGAACGGATGGGATTTTTAACTGAGGAACTGGCCCATTTCTTTATCCAAAGTGCTTAAGTTCCATTCTGGAAGTGTAACTATGTGAAGTAATAATAGAAGAGTCTCCAGTGTACCAGGGGACGTTTTTGTGTTGGTCTCTGTGGCTGAAGCCAACACGTGCTAAGCCAGACTTCGGCCATATCTTTAAGTTTACTTGTCCTTTTTTCAGACTACGTAACTGTCTCCTCAGGAAATGTACTTCTCCTGGATTGATGGTTATGAAAGGCCTTTTAAAGGAAATGCGTAAAGAATTCGTTGCAAAATTCTTTCAACGAAGTGCTTCCAGTAACGAATTGTAGCTGAGATTCCATTAGAAATGGAAGTAATTGTCTCTCACTTGGCCAACAATAGAATTTAGTTTGTCATATGAACTGAAATACAATGATGTGAAAAAAAAATTGCTTAGTGGTGACTTAAAGCCATTCATTCCCCAAATGCAAAGTGTGCATGTTAACACAAACAAGAAATCTGTGAGGCTGCTTTACGGGTTTGTCCTGTCCCGTATAGACGGTGCAGACATGCTGGTGTGTGCTAGGGGTGAACAGATACATCCTTCAGACAGATGTGATCTCTGGGTTCATTAAAACTCAATAGTGCAAGTAGGTTGTGTTTGGCGAATGAGTAAGCGTATGCTGCTTTGTTCAGCTCTATCTAATTTTCCCAGCATCTCATGCTATAAATACCTTTGTGTGGGAATTCTGTAAGACTAGCATTTTTACCTGATTTGCTAATAAAATAGCCAAGTCTTGTATGCAAATTGAATTTATGGATGTTGTTCTATTTTGGTACATGTTCATCAGCTCAATAATATGGAGAGTCTGTCAGGTAAAAAAAGGTTTCTTGTTTATATACATTATATTTAGAACTTTTTGGATGTTCCATATATGTATTTCTCAGAATAAGTGTATTTCTGTTCTTTCTTGTCAACCTGAAGATAGGTACTATAGTCTCAGATCTTATATTCACGTATCCATTCTAAAGGTAACCAAATTATTCACCACTAATAGATCAGGATGCATTTCATGCTTAAATACATGACTATGTTCTTTTGCTTTGACTTTTAAATCCTGGAAGGTTGTAAGAAAATATAAACACACCTGAGGCAGATCAGTGCCTGGAAAGAAACCTTTTTAAATGGAGAAAATAGAAAGATAAGGGATTGCTCATTAGGGAAGTGCTTAGTGCTCTCTAGAAACGTACAGGAAAAGCTCCATCTGCTTTCTCTCATCTCATGTAAAAATGAGATAGATGGAATTTCTATTCAGAAACTTTGGTTTCTGTGGGATGTGTCTAGAAATAAGTTCAGCCAAGGATGATGTGGCTGTAGAAGAGATTGTGCTGTTGGAAATAGGTATGTCAAGTGTAGCAGGCAGTCGTGGGGAGGGTGTCCATGCAGATTCCAAAGGGATGCACTTGTGGATTAACCAGATTCTTCTTTTCAGTACCTCGAAAGAGTATGTCTTCACTTACATAAGAACTTTTTGTGTGCCTGTAACCTAGATTTTTGATCGAACTAGTCATTTTAACAGTAAAACTCACTTTATGGACTCTTATTCTTTGTTCTCACTGAAGTTCCTTTGTAAACAGAAAAAAAGGTAACTTAAAGAAAAAGAATGAAAATGCTGAAATTAATACAAGAAAAGATGCCATCATACTGGAGTCGGATGATTCGTAGTAGATCATACAGATATAACTGACACATTACAAAAGGGCCAAGTCCAGATAAACTTCGAATTTCCTGTCTTTCTATCTTTTTTTTTTTTCTTGGAGATAAAAAAAAATACTTAAGCTGCACTGAAAAATATTCTGCAAATGCAGCCTTTGGAAGCAATGTTTTGAATATGCAAAGAGGTAAAAAATGGAGGTAAACTCTGCAAACTCAAATTTTAACTGTGCTAAAACCCCCTGTATTTTTAAATACCAGTCTCCTGGCCTGAGTTTTCCATTGCATAGATGTAAAAAATAATACTGCGTCTTTGGGATGCTGTAAAACTAAATGAATGCAGTCAAATGTATTATGAAGGTTACTGTAGAAAAGTACCATTTAAAAATGGAATCATACTTCCCATCAGGGCTTTTGGCTAGTGAGCAATGGGGTAAGATGTGTAGACCCAGAAAGAGCAGAGGGAAAAAAAAAAGCACATAGGATGATGACTGATCTTTGTCAGGGGTATTAACTTGCATGAGGCTAGTGAAAAAATTCACATGTGCTTTCTGAGGCTAAACCAAAGTAAAGTCTACCCACACCAAAGAGCTGGATTAAGGCTGCATGAAAAACATTGCTTCTAATACTTCCAAATTTGGGGTATTTAATTTTCAAAACTAAGGCTAATTTTCCTGTGTAAATTGTAAGTAAGTAACATAGTACTTAAACTTACTCAGATGGAATTATATTTTATTTACCTTTTTAATATTGTGAAATATAAGACAAGGAGGCTTACTAAATGTGCAGAGCTTATTACCTGTCTAAATTTACCTTACTGCAGTGACTGCAATTTTATCTGTATTCTGGAAGGGCTGTCTTCTAAACCACCTGTAGAACTTTTGAAGAAAATAATGTCAACGTGAAATACTGAACAATACTGAAATAGAATAGATATAACGGAAAATTGTACACAAAAAAAAATAACATAAAGCTAAGTCAAAAGTGTTTGACGAGAAGCACTGTCTTACAAAGCCGGCTTCCATTCTGCTCATAACTGTGTGGTTTTTACCATCTTTTAATGAAACACACATGATAAAGGAATGATGAACAAGCAGAGGAAAACTGAGTGTGTCTAGTAATTCTTAGTATCCTATGAAAATACTTGTCATGTCTGCTAACAAAACCGGTAATTTCTCCTGTGAAGAGCCACATTAAATACGACTTTAGTCAGCGTATAGAAAAGGGCCCAGAGATGGTAGCAGCTTATTGCAACCTGACAGTGGCTGTAGCAATCCCAACGCTCAATTTAGGAGTTTGTCATGAAGACTGATTTAGTTTTGGCCTTGAGTGTAGTTCATGAATTATTTTGGAAACCTACAAGCCATTTGGCTGCATCCAATAATGTGATTCATTGTCCTTGCATCAGAGCCTAATGCATAAATTTACAAAACTTAGAGGAGGATAGAGTGCAGATGGTAGTAGGATCCTAGGTTGTTTTTTAGCCTGTAATTCAAGAAGTAGTCCTCCACAGTCTTCTGTAGCAGACCCAGAGTAACGGCGTGAGGTTGGGAGGAGAAGCATAGGTTTAAGGTAATGAGAATGTCTATGTTGAGGGAATATTAATGGTCCTCAGAGAACGTCTCTCCCATTCAGGGGCAGAATTGTTTCGTGATAGTACTACACTTCCTCAGTTATTTCACCTACCCGTGATACTGTTTACAGAAGTAATGACACTTCACAATTCCTCAGATCGAACATTAATTCTCATTCTCGGTCATGGAGGTGGGTATCCAGTAAGCTTGTATGTATTGTCCACACACCTAAATTATGCTTCTTTAACAACTGAGTTTAAAGAAAGTAGGAGAATTTCCACAGGAAAAAAAATGTTTATTTTGGCATGCATTGTTTTTGTATGGTTTAGTATAAACTTGGCACCAGGTCAATTATGTCTTTACTATTATAATGCAATTTCAAAAAGGGGATGCAAATAGCCCACAAGTACCAGAGCCTGAACGGTCATCAAATTTGCCCTATGAACCGTGACTAGCTAGCCCGGTGAAACACGAGCGGAGGGAGCGGGCAGTCTGGAGTTAGGTGTGCAGCAGGCTGAGCTGGGACTTTGGATGCTGCTGCAGGTGGTAGAGTTGCAACAGCGGGCAAAAAGTCTCCAAGTGAGCTAATGTAGACTTTGCTTAAGAATCATTAACTAAATCCCTGTTTCTTTTCATGGGAGGTTCAGCGCCAGTCACGTGGCCTGGTGTAAAACAAGATCATTACCTATCAGTGCAAACATATGGCCAAGTCTGCCCGTGTTATTGCTTATCTCCGCGAGCGCGAGGGGGCTGTGACATTTCAAGCAGAGCCGATTGGTGAGGGAGTTTCTATGTGAGGGTTCTTGAAGCAGCGCTTCCTTTTTAACCATAATACTGCGTGGGAAAGTGTACCACACATTTTTCTCTAGGAGACCAGAAGATTTACATAATTCTTCCGCTTCTATGGAAAGAGAAGAAAAGCTGATACAACTGTCTGTTATGGCTGTGAGCTTTGCATTTACCTGTATTGTGGAAAGTTAGTTTCCTATTTTCTGAGATGCATTTCTCAGAAAAGGATGGTTTTGAAGATGACTTCAATAGAAGTGTTGTTGCTGCCCATGAAAGGGTTCCTTCTGGAATCTTGGTGAGTTTGACAGATTTATTGCTAAGTGTGGGTATATAATTTCCTATAGCACACTTAAAATACATAAAAAATGACTTCCTATATTTCATAGTATGTGGAAGACTTTAATTAGGCATTCAACAGACTTAACTTTGTTTCCTGTTTTCGTTCCATGAGTGCTCTGTGCAGTACTAGGAGCAATCCTAAACCCCAATTAAAATCTTTACTTAGGAGCAAAGATGGTTTTGTTTGCTTGTTTTTGCTGAGTAGACCTGAAGCTACAGTGCTCCTGTTTCACATGGTCATTTTTCCCCCCAATATTTCAGGGTACAAAATAAAAACTAGTAAAACACTTACTGAATATTTTCTATGGTTAAGGAAAGCTTCTGCCTCATAAATATATATACATGCAAATATAGGCAAGGTGAGATAGATTGAGGGAAACTATTGCTATGCATGCTTTTTATTTCATTTTTCTGCCTAATCTCTTGAAAGAAATGCAACTTCTTCACTGTTTACATCATGTGGCATTAGACTATCTTTTAATCCTCTAAATGTATCTCAAAATGAATGGGTTGTATAAATATCTACTCTCTTGTCAGCTGAGATCTACATTTAAGTAACTTTCTGCAGTGATAGTTAAAATTCATGCCCTCTAAAGCTGTGTCTCTCTGGAGCAATCCAATAGCTTGCCGTTGGGTAACTTGCACTCTTCTTTTTCTGTTGTTGAACTGGGCATGTGTAGTGTTTCATGTTCGTATGGATGCACCTGTATAAAAGGTGTTGGCTTTAAGAACACAAAAAAATGCAGTTTACTAAAGCAGTTATCCAAATGCACAGAAAACACAAGTTTGTGGACAGACTTTTGATTATGTCTTGCACTTGTGTATGGATATTACTGAATAACATAAAAAAAAGGTTCAGGAAAACATTTTGCTTTTGTAGCAGCCAAAATAATGTCTTTGTTAATGGTACATAGAAATAATTCCTATCCACAAAACCTCCTGCTCAAGTTATGCTAACATAAGCATTTCCTGGTGATGAGTTTTGAAAATTTGGGTGTCTGTCATGTAAAGCATGTTAGATACTTAATCTGAACTGTAGTAACGTTTAATCGTTATTTCTGCGAGCCATTCTGTTCGTCATTGCTGTAACATGAGGAAGTCAACCAACATATGCAGGGTTAATTTTAATGTAATGTATTTGAGTATTTTATAGTTGGAGGCACAGAATTTTATTTTTAGTTCTTGAACTTCCAAAGTAGTTATTTTCTTATTTCATATTTACTTTTATGTGCTCTCTCTCAAAAAAACGCAACAGCAAAAAAAGCAGTTTCTGTTTCTACCTTTTGCAGTGTAATGGCTTCTTGCCAGAAAAAAATCTTTTTTATGATACAGGACAGAGAGATCGTTTTCCCCATTCCAAGTACAGTTGCACTTAGCTTAGTAGTATTAATATATTCAGCTCTAAGAATTTTTGCGAACTAGGTAGTATTACATAAACATTCAAAAATCCACCTCTCTGGAGCCTCAAGAGTCACAAAGTGTTTTTCTGCTGTGAGACCTTAGGTATTGATAGCCTTTTAATTTGCTATTCCTGAAGAATAAGTAGTAAGTTACATTAACTGTAGCTTTTATGCAGAGTTCTGGAATTTGACTGCATCAGGTAATGTGTATACTCTGGATATCAAAATAAATAAAACTTAAAAGCTAAAGAGTATGGTGAAATGTTGCTGCATTGTCCTTTCTTAGCTTCTCTTGTCCATCAGACCTCTGTCTTGAATTGCAGAACTGGATATTGGCATGCTTTGTAGGTTCTTACAGCAGGTTATGAAGGCACACTGCTCTCCGCTTTTCTCTGCTCTCGGGACAATCACATTTAACGAATGTTTTCTAAGCATGAAATAAGGAGTGTTATCAAGGATATACTTTGTCTTACTGGTTATTCTGTGACCAGACTATTTCTATTGCATTTGCAAGAATTAACACAGTAACATTTTATACTGTTCCTTTCTATAGTCAGATTCAGT
Organism: Cariama cristata; assembly: GCF_000690535.1. Lineage (NCBI taxonomy): Eukaryota > Metazoa > Chordata > Aves > Cariamiformes > Cariamidae > Cariama > Cariama cristata. Next base: position 37,604 of record NW_009619345.1, on the reverse strand, counting down.
ACTGCTCACCACAAGTTTTCCAACAATATACAATAAATCTTAAAGCAAAACCAAACAAACAAACAAAACCCCAAACCCCAACTTCTAAAATCTCCTGGCTGGGGTTCTATTGACATTTGAGATAAATTGAACATCTCATGGTTCTCAGGTATGTGGTAACACTTTATTTCTATTTGATCATTTGCTTGCTACAATTTGAACCTTCTTAAATGACATGTTTATCTTACAAAGTGAACTGTTATATTAAAAACTGAACTACAACCTGATAAGCAATAATATACCTTAGTTTCTGGTCTACGATTTTGTTTGCTTACAATGTACAAAACAATGTTTGCATTAAGACTTGGCTCATAAAAGGCTTCTTTCCTTATGAACATTATTTTTAATACTCAGTAGGTTCAAAAGTTCATAACTTTTACACACGTAAGAGGTTATTCTGGTTTTGTATGGTCACAAAAGTGGCTGTGCTATGAGCTACCGAAATACAACTGAGAGCTGTAAAGGAGGTAACTTTTGCTACAGGAAAGCAAGAACACATGTAAAATTGGTGAATGCTTCCGTCTTGTGGGGTTTTTTTGTGATTGTCTGTGGTTAGACAAGGTCAGTTAGCATGTATGTGAGGAAAACTAGATTATGTAGCAACTGAACTTAATTCTTAGCAGTTGGTGTGAAATTCTGATCTTGTAAACAGTCGCTACTTAAACGATAGAGAAGTCCTTGCTAATGTCTGCTTCTCGAGTCCCATTCACTGAAATGAAATACACGGAATGGAGACTAGTAAGGACTTCTATTCCTGATGGTTTCAAACATGTACCAAACTCACCCTCCTTGGTGACATGAAATCAACCTTTCTTTGTAAGCCAGTACCATAGACTCCTCTTGGAAGCAGCCAAGGTACAGCCATGAATGATAATGACTGTGAGTTAGGGAATTTCTCCTAAGTTTGAGAATAAAGATGACTGTCATTGTAGGGGAAGACTAATTGCTTAAACAGCAAAGCAGAGATATTGCTACCTTTCTGTTTTGGGTTACAGTTCCACGAGACACAGAAAGTATCTCACTTGTCAAAAGGAAGATGTTTGGTTCCCTGTCCCAGCTTTTTTTTCCTAGCTCTCTGGTGCTGCTGTGTCTCCTGGCTCTCTGGTGTTTGTCATGGTCTTCCTCCTGAGCTAATCTAATTGGGTAACCCACTGAAACAAACAGCAGCAGCAAAAATGGATAGGCTTCTGCCAGCTGTGTCAGTGAGCTAAAATCAGCTCAGTAAGAGGGTCAGATGAGGAGAGATTGAAGTGAGACCTCCCCTTTTTGGCAAGAGTGGGCTATCATTTCATTAGCAAGCAGTCCATTTTATAGTTGTACATGAAACTACTTAAGAGATGGAACTGAATTTTATTAATTGCTAATGTTGATAGAGAGTCCATTCTGCTAATCTCATTAGCCACTGAATGACAGTCTATTCTTTTGTCTTCATCAAACATATTGTACAAAAGCTATGGGAGAAAATTCTCTAGCATGTTACCTAGCATAGTAGTTCTGTGGGTAATTTCAAAACAGTTTTAAATCTGTATTAGAAAACCTCCATCTTCCTCTTTAAGTCTTGTAGAGAGGAAGGAACTTTTTTTTTTTTCCCCAAAAAAAATCTAAATATGATTAGGTAATGTATTTTAGGCTTGAGAAGCCTGAGGTGGAGAAAAATACTTCCGTAGCTGCTCTAAGTCTGTGAAAGTAGTTTTAGATTTCCTGCATGTTTACAGTTATACTGGTACTGTTAGATGCTACAAAAGTGGCTTCCCCTTGAATGAATGCAATATACCCTGCATTACTGGAAGGAAGACCTTGAAGGCTCAGAAAAGAAATAGTTGATTAATTACCTAGATAATGAAAGCAATACCAGGAGGAAGAACTCTTGTAGTGCAATACCATTTTGTTTAGAGGCATTAAGAAAAATCCTAAACCTTGTTCAGAGACTAGTAAAAACAGATTAGCAAATAGACAAAGAAGTTCACTGTAGATTTTTTTTGTAGAAATATTGTCCCAAAATGGAATTTTTACAATTTAGGCCTCGTTATGTGTTCAGTATGGTGTGTTTTGATTGTTTGTAATGGCTCTTTATTCTCCCAAATAATACCTTTAACTTCAGAGGCATGCAATTGCTTGGATATATTTGAAACGAGCTTGTAGCAGTCTTTTGGGTAGGAGGTGGGAGATGGCAGATTGAGGAAGGGTTGCACTTAGGTTTCCATTAGAACACTTTCATGGTTTTCCTTCCTCTTTCTATTAAAGCTCAGGTGTTCTGAGAAATCTTTGGACTTCGTTTCTTATTGTCAATCACAGTTCACATTGTATTCTTAGTCTGAAAGACTCGGTCATGCAAAATTCAGTCATTCACATAAGTATTTTCAATGGATTAGACAGAATGTTCGATAAGTGATTCTGTATGTTCTTTGTTTATCTTGTTTGAGTATAGCATCATCTTCTTAGTGTGTGCATCTTCCTTTCCTTGCGTTCTGTCCTGAACTCCCCACTCTCATCTAGTAAGATTCCTTCACTGTCCCGGTTTGGTGACATTCACCTAGGCTGCATATTTATTGTTCTTTTTCAGTTTTCTGATGTCAGGAGTATAAACAACCACAAACAGCTGTACGAGATTTGTTTTCTCTTGACTGAAACCTTGTAAAACCTGTGGAAAGTAGTTAGTGAGTAAGAACTCTTTACACTTAAAATAATATATTGCATGAGTGTGCAAACTTGGTTAAGGATTGCTTTTCACATATGAAAATGTACTATTTGGAATGTAGTGTTTATTCTTTAGGTGTAATTTCTGTGGAAATAACAGTTGTTAGCTGGTAAGTCATTGCTTCTCGTGGACGAGAAGTGTGTTCAGGACAAGGTCATGTCCCTAGGTTCACTGTGTTTTTGCAGAGCAAACTTTACCTCAGCAGCTCTTTTACCTTAAGTACCTACAAGCTTCATTAAGCTGTTTAGAGGAGTATACATTGTAACTGTAGATGATACTTACTGTAGTTTTATTTAATCAAAAGTTAATGGGAGAGTCTCAGTAACTTCGAGTATCTGACATCACCTACCACAGGTGGAAGTCTTGCTCATCTCAGTTTTAACTTCTGAAGGTCGATGGCAGGGCTTTTCAAGAAAGGTTTTTACAAGCTCCTGATTTTTGTGTTGCAAGACGCTTTAGTACTTGTTTTATGGCAAGTAAATTCACTGGTGTTGAGCTTTCCTTATAGAGGGGCTTTGATAATTCCTTTACAGTGACTCAGCCATTTTTAAAATATACAGCTGTAAAGGAAGAGTTACATGTAGTACACTCTGCGTAACTTTTCCTGACTTTTAAGTTTTTTGGGGGTTTTTTGCATCCTTATGTAGAGTTATCTCCATTTTCGTGAGCATCAGTTGTATTAAATAGGCAGTCTTCAGAGAACGAATTTGTATTTTTAGCTTATCCGAGTAATTAAGTGTCACTTGAATCTAGGCTTTGGGGTTTAAAAATGACATGCTTCAGAATTTACTTTAAAATTTTTAAATAATCATAGATTCAAGTTGATAAACTATTACAAATAGGTTTTATAACTCTGGAGTCTGTTAGTAACGCAAGAATTGGCTCAAAATTCTGTTGACTCTTGAAGGTTTTTGTGTAAAGCTTATTACAATAATCAGAGTAATTGATAAATGAGATTGCACATCTATTTAGATGTTTTTTAAAAATTGATTCTAAAAAACTTTCTACATTTTTTGATTTTTTTTTCCTTCCTCTCCCACAGTCTCAGACTATGAACTACGTAGGACAACTTGCAGGACAAGTGCTGGTGACCGTGAAGGAGCTGTACAAAGGCATTAATCAGGCAACCCTTTCAGGATGCATTGATGTCATTGTGGTCCGGCAACAGGATGGGACATATCAGTGTTCTCCTTTTCATGTCCGATTTGGGAAGCTTGGTGTATTGCGCTCTAAAGAAAAAGTGGTAAGTTCAGAAAGTGGGCCAAACCAAAGTTTTGAACACCGGTGCGTTCCCTTTTTTCCCTCCTCTTCCTTCCTTCCCCAGCCCCCCCATACCTGGTTAGCAGAGCGATACAGTGCAGAGCAGTTTCTCATGTGTGCTGTACAGAGTGATAGGTTTGGAATGCAAAACAGAACTTCCCGTGGTAATCTAGGGACTTGGCAAAAAAATACTGTGAAAGAATCATAGAATCATAGAATCATTTGGGCTGGAAGGGACCTTTAGAGGTCATCTATAAAAAAGCTTTGACAGCTGTTGAGCTATGCAAAAAGAATAATACAAACATATAGACTTCGCAGTCTTAAAGTGTTTACATGGCTATTTATTTGCTTATTTAAGTATGGTGGGAAATAAATGCTTAATGCCATTTAACTGATCCCTGATGTTGCAAACAACTATTTTTGGAATGTCTGGAGGACGAATAGAACACATCTTAAGGGTTGGTGACCTATCATAAATATTACTCCTTGTTAGCTCTGTTCAAGGCTGATATGCAGTAGAAAATGCAGTTATTAATATCCACAAGCAAATGAAAACTGGGACTGAAGCTTCTTTCCTGTGTAGACATATTTGAAAGAGAACCTGGTACAATTCCCTGTCCTGTCAGTCTGAGACTGTGGCACTACCCGAGCAGGTTGTCCTGCCATCCCCTAGGGAGTGAGTTGCGTTGGGTTGTAAATTTGACTGAAAAAATGGAGCTATTGTGGAGGGACTTTATGTTACTGTCAGTAAGGAGTACTCTCTATGGCAGTATTGCCTGTGGGTGTGCTACCAAAGGATGGATTGATGTAAACAGATCATAACACCTCAGGGTTATATGCTGCTTTTCTGAGAAGTGAAAGGACACTGTAGGAAACTACCCTCATCTTTATGTTTTGGTTGTAAAGGGTGAATAAAGTGCAACTAACAGAGCAGTTATGTTAGGGCATTTTTTTGTTAATGGTCCATACTGGGAGTTAAATGCATTAAAGTGGTAAGTTTATCATAGTAACACTGGCTAGCAGCAGTTTTCTTGTTTCATTTTTTTGTTTTGATTTCCCCCTCTCTAGTGTTTTGTTAATGAGCACGCTGATGACAGGGTTGATTTTCTTTAACATTTCTGCAACGGATTACATAGAATTTTTCAGCAAGGTACCAAGAGGTGGTATAACTGTACTTTTTCTAATGTCTAAGCAAGCGAGATACTCTTACAACAGGAGTGATCTGAAATTGAGCTTGCTAAATGTCTTTGATTACACTTCTGAGAAGCTGAACCAAATTTGAGAGATCTTTCAGCTTCTGATTTCAGCTTCTGGGTACCTCTAAAAAGCTGTTGAATAGTAGAAACATCTCCTCTTGCTACCTGCTGTACAAGACTGTCAGCATAGTTCTCAGCTTTTACTTGAGTGGATGGCTGCTGCTTCTTGCTCCCTTCATCCTTTCAGTTGCCATTCTGCATCTGAGCGTTCTCTCAATAGTCAATTGAATGTTTATTACTGCGTTGTGTACGCATTTTTCTCTGGCATGTTAGGAGGCTAAGATCAGTTGGTAGTCTCAAGATGTATGAGAACACAAAATATGCATATCTGTGCTTCAGCTTTATACTTAAGATACTGAAGTCTCCAGAAACCAGTATGAGGTATAGGTACTAAAATTAGGGATGTTTGTCTGTCTACAGCAGCATAAAGAAAAGGTTGAAAAAAGAAACACTAAGGTTTGTTGGGTTTTTTTAATGTTACTGAATTGGAAACTCAAGAAAATATTTTAAGAATAAACTGTGTTCAGTAGTGAAGTAAGTATGATTTTCAGATCAAAACCATTCAGTTCTTGTGGAGAAAAAGAAAAGCTGTTATCTTAAGGATTTGGGTATAGTGCCCATGCATGTTTGGTTATCTACCTGTAATTTATCATCTCCTATGATTGGATTTCCTTGGCTAATGGTTTTATTCTCATAAATGGGCAAATAACGGAGTAGATTAAGATACATGGATACTGCCTTTCTTAGCACTGTGGTGTTGGGTTTTTTTTCTTGGCAGTCCACGTGCTAATCTTAAAATTAGTCCTCTTTCCTTATTGACTGGCCATTTCATGTCAACGGTTAACTAACTATGAATATGAATGTTCATATCACAATATTAGCTATATGACTTGGGGTGTAATTTTTTCTTTTGTATTGGCAGGAAGCTAGAACTTGAGTAATGTACATATTGGATATCTCATAGCAATTACAATGTTTAACTTGGTCTCCTTTTGGCAAAAGTGTCTCAAATATATGTAACTTGAAATGCCATTGGCATTTTCTGCAGTAAGGCAAGTCCATTGTGTTTCTATCTGACATGTATTAAATTGTTTTTAATTAGCTCAACTAAATGCAGATACACAGATACCATCAGCTAAGCAGATTTACTGAAAAATAAGGTAATTTTATCTGACTATTGAACACGTTTTGTTTGGAAAAATTTGGAATGGAACTTAACTGGATGCCCAAGATTTCACAAAGAGGAGGAAGTAAAACAGTTGTATCTTGGTTTTAGAAAGGCATTCGTTTTTTTTCTTTTTATTTCATGCATGTGGGGAAGGGTAATCTCTCCCTCCTGTGCATGTAATCTTAAATCAAAGTACCTTTTTATGAGAATAAAACATCCTTCATCTGACAAAAGCACTATGGTTGCAGAAGGATTGTGGTCCTATGTCATATCCCCATAAACTCAAGAGCAGGAAAATCTGAAACAATGTTAACTGAGTTGGAGAAATAATTGTGGCAAACCTCTGTCCCTTTGAAACAAAACCCCCTTCCAGGAGACTTTCAGTGTGTCATCTTGAACTTTTGGTATTCAGGACTCAGATTCATACCAGGCCCCAGTTCAGGCTGAGCTTTAAACATATGAACAGTCTCAATCGTTCTTCCAGGAAATAAAGACTAGATCAATGGTTATTATTTACACTACTAACTCTCGAAATTAGTTGAAGAAGATTCAGTCTTGAAATGTTTTTTATTTTTTACTGATTTTTCTTGTAGGTTTTAGGCTCTCTGCTAGGAGCATGATGTATTTTGCAGGTTAACAAAATAAAGACCATTATTATAACAGACTTCTTTCAAAAAGCAGAGGGAGGAGAAAGAGACATGCTTATACAATGGAACAAAGCTTATTCTCAGAGCGAAGTGGGCCTTGAGGTTAGTGCTTTCCCCTATGATGAATTATTTACATTAAATTATCTCTTTCTGCAGATTGATATAGAAATTAATGGTGATGCTGTTGATCTTCATATGAAACTTGGTGACAATGGAGAAGCTTTCTTTGTACAAGAAACCGAGGAAGAAAATGTAAGGGCTTTTGTGCTTCATGATGGCTACAATGCAGTATTAACAGAGTAATGTGTTAAAAATGCTTAATATAGTGTTGTCAATATTTAACTTTTATGAAAGCTAGATTTTCTGGGATTGAATCTTAACATCACTTTCATATGCTGCCAGGATGCTTGGTGCTTTGTACAATTCTGCTAACAGACATAATGCTGTAATTTAAAAAAAAAAAAAAAGAAAAAGAAAAAAGAATTAGTTACTTTTTTATTTGAAAGACTTGTTGAATATTTTTTCCCTTTGTTTTAGTATATTCATTCTTGTTGACTGCAGTTATACAGATTGCAGTGCCTTATAATAATTTTTGCCTGAAGTTCTTATAGCTTGTGCTACTGACATCTGTACTAATAAAGATTGTCTATTTTGGCATATTTTTAATTTGCCTTATAATTTTAGCACAGTTTTCCACAATTTTATCTATGAAACTTTCACCAGTTAACAGTAACTTCTTCAACTTGAGAATTCTTCTTGTATTCTAATACAGTAATTAATTTCCCAGGAACTTATTGCAGCTGGAAGGTAATGAGCCTCTGAAAAATAAGAATAATGGTTCATTTTCAGTCTGATTTCCTAAGGATATGGGACCTATGTAATCACAGTATTTGTCAGTCCTGAGCTTTGGTTTTGATCAGTTTTGAATCTGTTGGCAAGTCAGAAGGAAAGAAGCTCTAAATACAAAGTTCCAAAAGGTTTGGTAAAAACAGTCAGTTAGAGGAAAGAGGAAAAAAATATTTGTCTCAGTGAAGTAAAAGATGAAGTGTTAGCTTCCTGTTGTTATTTGGAATCGGAGTCTTTCAAGGAAATGAGCTTTTTAGTTCAGGGCACTACTTGTTTACTGTGAGGGATCAAAGGAAAGTCTCATTTTGAAAGGAGTGAGATATCATTTAAAGTGGAAATAGAAAATAGGCATTAAGAGCCTAAATGATAACTGGGAGTAAGGATTCATAACATTTAAGAGAAAAGAAGATTGAGTTCTGGTTTAGCATACACCATCATTAAAATCAAAACTGAAAGCAGTTTTTTATATATGTAAGCTGTGTCAGCCATTGATGGGAACTGATCAGTCTTAAGACTTTCAGAAAGCAAGGGTGATAACCACTACCTTTGTTTCCAGTACAATGTTTTAAAGGATCTATTGCACTTGCTTAGTGTATGTTAATTTATAACAAGAGTGCCTTGTCTGTGTATGATGTGTTCTGGAGAGCTGGTAGTTCATGCTGAAGCTATAGATCAAGTTAGCTACAGACTCAGTTGGTTTTTAGTGCTTTTAGACTTTTTTTTTTCCCCCTCAGTATTTCTGCTACTGATTAACATATCCTTGTGGTCACCTCTTGGAGCTATGCTTAAGGTACAGACGCTAAAGTTCTCATCAAGTTCTCAATGGATTCAGAAAGGTCTTTTCAAGTGGTCAGTCTTTGTTGTTTTCACACCTTGACGTTCAGAAGTAACACCACATGCCTCAATTCACGTGAATCAGAACTATTCTAATGTAACTTTCAGGCATCGTCTTTCAGCCAGTTTTCTTTTAACTTTTCCTCTGTTTTTTAAGTTTTGTCTTGTTATTCTGGATTATTTATCACTGATTGCATAGAATATTAACTTTATTTTAGGTTGCTATCATTTTATTTGGAGGTTTTTCACAATACAAAATCTGTGTGTCATTATAAGGCTATATTTTGTTCTCCCTTCTCCACTTCTCTCTCCTTTACAATGAGTGGAACAAAACTTGGTCTATAACTCTTAACTCAGTAGAAAATTTGAACTTTAATAATAGTGGTTTAGACTTCGAACACATTAAGAGTAGTATCAGTGTTCTGGCTGTTTCTGATCACAGTGTGGTTCCTGACTAATCTTCTGCCTAACAGTCCTGTAAAAGAACAGGCATCTTGTAATTAGTTCTATTCTACTATGAAATTGAGCTCCATAATTTTTTCTCTTTCTCCTCACTATGCAAATTCCATTCTCTTCTACTTTTGTTCCACTCTGTCCCTTGACAGTGTGTTTCTTTCAGCCTAGGTGTAGGTATCTTTTAAGTTTCTTGTTATGATGTAAATAAACCCCAGGCAGTCCATTGGTAAAGCTTTTCCTTCATTTGAATTGTTCCTTCAAAGGGTAGTGAGTTGTAATTAAATGAGGGTTGGTTGGTTGTTGGTTTTAAGGCAAGTAAATTATAGTTGAGTTTTTCTTTTTGAAAGATACTTTATATAAATAGTGTCTGACATGGATGACAAGACTGAATGCACCTTCACCAGTTTTGTGGGTGACGCTGAACTGGAAGGAGGGGTAGTCAGGCCAGAAAACAAGCCACCACACAGAGCCAACTTGGCAGGCTGGAACCGTCAAGATTTGCACAAGGTTTAACCAAGATACATGTGAAGTCTTGCATCTGAGTTGGAAGAATCCCATCCCAGCACAGGCTGGGGTCTGACTGGATGAAATGTATCTCTGCTGTAAAGGCCAGCAGTGTGCCCTGGCAGCAATGAAGGCAAACATGTCCTAGGCTGCATCAGCAGGAGTACAGCCAGCAGACGGAGGGATGTGGGACTGTCCCACTCAAGCTAGTATATGTTAGGCCAAACCTGGAAGACTGTTCTGGTCTGCCAAGTTCTGGTCTCCCGAGTTCAGGAGAGACATGGAAAATTGGAGAGAGTCCAGTGGAGAGCCACCAAGATGATCCAGAGGATTGGAGAAGTTGACATCGGAAGAAAGGTTGCTGGAACTGGCTGTGTTCAGCCTAGAGAAGGGAAGGCTCAGGGGGATCTAACCACAGTCTTGCAGTACCTGCGAGGTAGTTACAAAGCAGACGGAGGCACTCTCTTCACAAGGATGCCTGATGGTAAGACAAGAAGGAAAGTGCATAAGGGGGAAATTCCAGCCAGGTATAAGAAAAATCCTTTACTATGAGAACAATGTAATACAGGAATAGGTTGCCTAGAGAAGTGGCAGATTTTCCCTCACTGGAAATACTCAGCCTTTGGCTTGACAAGGCTCTGGGTAACCTAACCTGAGGGCCTGCTTTCGACAGAAGATTGGACTGGAGGATCTCCTGATATCCCTTCCAACCTACACCTTTCCATGAATCTGTTTCAAAATAGACAGCAGTGGATGTAATTAGCTTATTTTTATTAACACATTTACTAAGCATGGTTAGAACTGGTGTGCGCAAGGGCAGATAATTTCAAAAACATTCCACTGACTGGGTATTTGTTTTGCTAGCAAAATCAATTGTTTATGTCTGAAACTGTAAGAATACTAACATTCATTTTTCTAACCTTTTTGTAATCCCTGTAGTAAACTTTGTTGTTTTCTGGATAGCAACTTCATGCCACTGGGCTATTGTATGGTTTCATGTCTAAATATAGATGCAAGGACTAATCTATAGCCAACAAGTATCCTGTATGCACAAAACAAAGTAGAATCATAGAATCGTTATGGTTGGAAGAGACCTTAAAGATCATCAAGTCCAACCATATACCAAACATCACCATGCCCACAAAACCCACTAAACCATGTCTCGAAGTGCCACATCTAAATGTTTTTTGAACAATTCCAGGGATGGTGACCCCACCACCTCCCTGGGGAGCCTGTTCCAATGCTTAATGACTCTTACAGTGAAGAAGTTCTTCCTAATATCCAACCTGAACCTCCCCTGGCACAACTTGAGACCGTTTCCTCTTGTCCGAAGTAAAATAAAATAGTCTGTTCTTTATTTTCTTTTTTTTGCTTAGGAAAAAGTTCCTGCGTATTTGGCAACATCTCCAATACCCACTGAAGACCAGTTTTTTAAAGACACTGACAATCATTTGAAATCAGGTGAAAATGAGAGGACATGTGCAAACTCAGAAATTCCACACTCTGTGGAAACAGAGACTGTATTCACCCCAGGTTCTGTGAAAAAGAAAAAAAGAAGAAGAAAGAAATACAAACAAGATAGCAGGAAAGAAGATCAGATCTCTTCTACTGGGACGGAAGAGATTTTTGAAATGGAAATAAGCTCAGATGATGAAAAAAGTGTTCAGCCCCTAAGGTAAACTATCAGATACTTGCTGACTGCTTTCACTGTTATCACTGAACATTTAATAAGTGACTTGTACCTTTCTTCTATGCAAGTAATGCGTAAGTTTCAATAGGCTCTGGGTATAGGCTTTTCCTCAAAGAAACAAACAGAACTCCAAACCATTATCTTCCACATCTTTACAGAATCCTGCAAGTTTGGCTATTTTGTTATGAACATGAAAATCCAATTAAGCCCATTCTGGTAAAGAAATGTTGTCATGATCTGTTGTGTGACTGATAAAAAGTTTCAGTGCCATTTCTCTGAGGCAGACTGGTCATCTGGTGTGTTTGGTAACCTCTACGTAAAGCGCAGCGTGGAATGCCTGTAGTACACCACATCTGAATTTGACTTCTGTGTAACTTTGGAAGTTTACTTTGGTAACTGAAACTGCATAAATGAATCCTTCACACTAGTGCAGAGAATTCTTTACGTGTGTGTAGTCATGAAGGAGGGGAAAAAAAATAATCAGTCCTGTATTTTGAAGTGGTTAAACTATTAGTAAAGTGGAGCTTGCAGTAAAGTGGTAGCACATACTAATAAGCTGAAGAAGCTTACATGAGTAATAGGAAAGATTATAGTAAGAGAAGAAAGCTATCAAGCATATATATGATCAGTAAAACACAACAAACAAAATTTGGATTTTAAAGTGTTTTCTGGAGTGTCTGTGACTTTCTTAGTTTATTTACCTTATTCTTTCACTGTCATATTTATGTCAATGAATTGTCATTTAGATATTCACTGCTCTGTTTAAGTCTGGGAATTGGCATTTTGTTTGGTTTGAGGTTTTTCCTGTTTTTTTCCAGGTAAAGAAAAGCAAGATCATTGTTCAGTCTTCAGTGTGAGAGTATTAAGACAGCAATAACTTGTCATAGTGAAACCATCAAAAATAAAAATAACCATCAAGTACAGACAGAAAGAAAATATAACCCATGAATTGTTTATTCTTTAATACATTATTACGAATGTATGAAGAATTTAGGAATGTCATGCCAATAATGGCTGTTTTCATCCAGTGTTTAAAATTCAAATTGCTGTTCTAGCAATTATCTTAATTTGACTAGAGATGAATAAAAAATTGTAGATTTGACTGAAATGTCAAATGTTTAGTCATAGCTGAACAGACTATGATGTTTCCATAAAGATTACTCTGGTTTTATTTATTGTACCTTTTAGAATGAAGGATTGAACAGGCTTTTTATTTGTAAACCATATTTTTTTACATATATATAAACAGAAACAACAGTAGAAATGCATTCACAGTCAAAGAGTAGCGTTACAATGTTGAAGGAAGATTTTGTAAAAGAATGCTGTTTTCTTGTGAATAGCACGTAAATGCAGGACTGAAAAAATACATTGTGGTAACAGAAGGCCAGAGACAGTAGATTTGCTGCTGTGTATCTGTCAGTGGAGTTCATAGACAGTCATTCCAGTGGCTACCAAGGCAGGAAATAAAATGCCTTGCAATAGGCATATGCTGTTTTCTTCCCAGCTAAAGATACAGTTGTGAAAAAATGGCCATAAGCTTTTTTTTCACATCCTGTGGGGATGTAAGGTGATATCAGCGGGTTTGTTTAGTTTTGGTTTGGTGGGGTGTTTTTGTTTTTTTCTTTTTTTTTTAGTTATAAATGTGTGACTCTGAAAAAGGAGAGAAAAAAAAAAAGAAGTAGAAACTTAACTAACTGTTATTAGACATAGTTTCAGATTTCAAAATGAAACTGGGAAAGGAAAAGGGAGGTTGATGTTCCAACAGGAAGGTCAAAAATTCAGCCGCAGGTACCAGTACGAAATGTCTTACCTCGTTCTATTCTTACAAAGTGGATAACAAACCGTTTCCTGTTCCTTGGGAAAATGAATTTACAAGTGTTTATGCAACTTTAAAAAAAAGGTCCTTTGTCTTATCTAGCTGTGATTTAGATAAGTTAGTAGTGCTTGACTTACCGAAAATAATATCCGGAGGACTGAGATTACAGTGTGTACAACTCAGAAATAGAGGGTGTTACTTCTCCAGTGCTAAAGGTGTTAAAGAGTTAAAGTAGGTATCTGTCTCTTGAATCTTATATATTTATTTAGACCATGTATAACGTCGATAAGGATGAGAAGTGGTAGCATTTATAAATGTTGTAAAATAAATAACTTAGAATTGATAGTGCAACTCGAAGTTATAAGTTGATGCATACCGATTTTTCCCCTCTTATTTCAATAATCTTTGACTGCATTTGGATTTTTAACCTCCAGATTTATCCACTTAGAGATGAAATTTGATTTTTCTTTTTTTTTTTGATGCTTCATATGAACTCATTTGGTTGCTAATTCCCAGTGAATAAAATCTGTCCAGTACCACCTGTGTGTGTCATCTTGCCCCCCTCTGAACTCATAATATTGAGGACCTCTCTGTAACCATTTTTCAGTGTGTTTACTTGTTCATTAATACCTTTCCCCCCTTTTGGAGATACTTAGCACTGCATACAAAGGTAGTATGAAACACATTTCTATCACAGTTAGCTTAGTTTATGAATACAAAGGATGTACAGTCTCTGCAGCTCTCATCTCGAGTCAAGCTGTCATCATCAAATTTCATAAGAATACAACTACTGAATAAGAAGGGGAGCTATTAAGACATTTTTAGAGTTCTGTATTTAACACAGTCTGGTCTGTCTTCCAAATGAAAGACTTGTGAAAATGAGGTGGGTCACTGTAACTACTGAGGGTCTAATGGGCTGTATTGAGTAAGTGTGTAAATTCCAAATATTTATGTATTTTAATAGATAATGTTAAAATCTTTTCTCCGCCCATAAGAGAAATTAGTGTTAGCATTCCAAAACAAGTCCAGTGAAACTGTGTCGGTAATGGAAGAAAAATACTTTTTTTCTTTCATAATAATGGCTTAAAACTAATTTGTATTGCATTTTACACTCAAATTCCAGGCTTATTTTCCTTGTATTCTCTCCACTGTATGGCCATGATGCCCTTGATCTAACCTCAAAACAAGTTCGTTGTATCCTGAGAATAGCTATTTATTCAATTAAAATCAGAAAGCTGTAAAAAGATCTGAAGTACTTATGATGGCAATATTTAAAAGTGACTTCTGTGTAAAATGCAGTGCATGCCTGCTCAATGGGTCTTACTGTTTATTGGGGGTTTTTTGTTATAGATACTCAGTAGACTTCCCAGTGCAAAACAAACCCACTGTTCAGAACAGTACAGTACTTCTAGCTGCTTGTTGTAGTTTGTGTTAATTTGTAAACTCCTGGGTAAATTGTGAAGCTAGTACCTACCCCTGTTTTCTTACTGGTTTTAATTTGTGAAATGTGCGGTTGTAAAGTGCATTGTCAAAACTACCTTTTCTATTTAACTTTTCCAGTGATTCTAAGATTTACATAGTAAAGATTATGTTAAATCTGTACGTTCATCTTTGGGTTTTGGTAGTATTAGCTGGCTGTATAGAGTAATACCATTTATGGTATTGTGACTTCTTCGATATTAACTTACTATGTGTCAAGAGCAGTAGATTTTTAAACTTGCAATATTTTCAAGTATTTATATAACTTAAAATGTATATAAAAACTATTATTAAGGTGTGCTGCAAACAAGGAATTCTTTAAGGTATACGCTCCTTTCTTTGATCTTGGATTTTTAATAACATGATGAGTAACTTTTCTAACTGAATTAGTAATGCAGATTTCTTATAGCTGACTTAATGTCTCATTTTTCTCCACAGAGGATCCTCAAATTCATCACCAAAGGGTGAAGAACAAAAAGAATCTTTGATTTATCACTCAAAGGATCATTACCCCTTATCTGATGGAGACTGGTCCCCTCTGGAGAAGTAAGTCACTTTGTAATGTCATCATATGTATAATGATGAATAATTATTTTAAAAAAATGAATGTGCCTTTTTGTTAATTTTTCCCCCTGATCTGTAAAACTATCAGACATGCGTAACTTTTTTGATATCAAATGCAGCATTTGATACTTACTTGGAACTTTGGGAACTTTCCTCTCTACTGTATGTATTAAACAAAATTAGTGTCTTTTTTTTTTTCCCTCCCCCCAGTGAAAAAAAAACTTTCTTATTAAAATTCACTATTAAAGAAAAAGTCCTCTCTACTGTATGTATTAAACAAAATTTGTGTCTTTTTTTTTTTCCCTCCCACAATGAAAAAAAAATTTTCTTATTAAAATTCACTATTAAAGAAAGAAAATACAATTAATAAGATTTCCTTAGATTGAGAAGGGTATGGAAAACAAGTATATTCCCTGCTTAGATTGAGAAGGGTATGGAAAACAAGTCTATTCTCTATGATTCACCCTAGCATAAGCAACACTTGATGTGCTATAAAGCAGAAGTGTTGAGTATGTAAGTTAGACTTTGCCAGATGAAGTAATGCCGATTACTCGAGGTAAAGCTGGGTCCTAAACTTGAATCATATTCCACTTCAGAACAGAGGATTTGCTGGTTGCTGGAATTCTGGGATCTCTGGTTAGCCAGAGATACCAGAAACAGTACCAGTTGGTTGTGGATTCTCACAGATGGTGTGCTACAGCTTGCCAGTCAATTTTCAGTTACAGTGAATAGGGCACTTCTCTTTATACAGTCAAGCTCTTCGGTTTCTGATGTTCATGCTATTATATTCCTCTTGCATTCAGTTTCTAGATTTTTCAAGGCTCACCCTTTGAATTTCACCACTCTAACACCAATATCTCTATTTGCATAAGAAAGCATTCTGTCCATATGCGGTGGTACTTGAGGTAAATTTTGTACTTTTCCTGAACGTTGGACATAGGGAAGGGCATATATATAGCACATAGCATGCTGAGCAGTATCTCGATTCATCTTAACTCTTTGGTGAGTGTCTAGTTTTAATGCTTTTCAGTTTGTCTGAGGAATCTGCCTCACAGCAGATACGTTCACAGTGTCAGTGGGGATAACTGGTCAGCCTTGTGCGATAGCTGTTGTTGCACGTTAGTTGCTCAGTGCACCAATGCCTGTTTTTCTGTATCAATAGATGGCAGTGCAGAATAGAAGAGAGAAAGCTTCAGGAAATACTTCTTGAAGTGCATATAATCTCTCTGCTTTGGGTGTTTCCAGGGCTGTGGCCCCAGTAGAGTCTGAATGTACTACACCATGCTTGATGCCTGCTAATTCCCCCAGTGCATAGCTTGTTAATGAACAGAAGTGGTTGGATGGGAAATCCCTTTATCATTCCTTTTTATGTTTTGGGCTGACAACCGCATCCTCAGTTGTACTTGATGAGATGTGGTCTTCAAATGTTCCCTGAAGGTTTGTGGTTTGCGACTGAAAAGCAGTCACAGTGTTTGACCCTGAGGATTGACACGGTGTTGTATGGATTGTATCACCTACGTAGTTGTAGCATGGAGGCTGATACTCCTTTTCAGTTTATAAAACTCTGGCTAACATAGACTAGCAGGCTATGCCTGGGAGATATGATTCATGCCTCTCTTCTTGTTTACGTATTTAGGGGATAGTCTGCTCTAACAACTTGTTTCTGCATCCTGTGCCATACTTAGGCTTTTCATAGTTTAGGTTTTTTTTTTAACAAGCTATCCAGTACAGATTGCAGTGTAACAGGGAAATAGGCAATTTTCCTTTCCCTCTTTGGGGAGGGGGGTTGGGTAGGAGATTGTCTCGCGCATGAGCCACCTAGGAGAAGAGAAATTTTGCATGAAATTATTTTTCCTAAGCCACTAAAGAAAGATTTTATAATGTAGCTGTCGTACAGTGAAAGAGAAATGGGAGGGTTTAATAACCTGCTTTTTGGAGATCTGGAGAAGCTAACTGACTTTTAGTTGAAGTTGGTTGTCTTGCTCCTCAGAACCCTTGCAGGGAGCTAAAGGAAGATAATAGCTTAAGTCTTCTCAATGAGGATACTTCTGTTTGTCCTACTCACTCGAATAAAACCAAAAAACATAACCATTAACTATTTGATACCTGATACCATTCATGTTCTTCTGGTTTTAACAAGCAGTGTTTGCATGACTAGATCACTATTACAAGCTTGGGCATTTTGACTGGAGACTTCTCCCTAAGAATGATAATGGAAAACTTTTGCTTTGGGGGAAGTGGAAGAGACTTAGGTTCTCAAAGCCCTGAAGTATTCAATCTTTTGCAGGTACTGCTGAATATTAGGAATTAGGCTTAGAAGCAGGTTAATACGTCTGCATGGCTTCCAGTTGACTGGTGATACAGGCAGAACAAATTATTTAGCACACAGGGAAGATTAGTTCATATTCTTCCTGAAAACAAATATTTTCATCAGTGTGTTACTTTAAATAAGCCCTTCTAACAGTATGGAAAATGTAATTTCTGTAGGAAATTGTTAAAGGAGAACTGAGGGGGGAAATCTCTGGTTGGTTTCCTTTTTGTGTCCCTGGGTGATGAAGGCTGGAAGTCGACAGTTGGATGATGGATCACCGCTGTAGACATGTTTAAATGTCCTTCTATCTTGGATTTTGTGGTGTCCCTCAGAGTAATATGAGGGATTCTTACTGTCTGGATTGTGACCCGATCTGTGTACTGTCCATTTTTATAGTCTGACTTGTGATCAGTTTAGTCTTGTACGATCTTGCAAAACCCTGGCTCCACAAACCTCCAGAAAGGTTCAGATATGATACTGCATTAGATAACTAATTCTTGCAGGAATTCTGAAAGGAGGAAAAAAAAAAAATGAAATACCTGTAGGAGTTACTGTAAAATTTTCAGTATTAAATCATAGAACAGCCCAAGTTGGGACAGACCTCGCAATGTCATCTGGTCCAGCCTTTCATGGGAAGGGGAGACTGGGTGAGATTAACTAGCACCCTGATCAGTCACAAACTGAAAACCTCCTGTGATGGAGACCGCTTTCCTGGGAAGGTTGTTGCAGTGAATGATTATTTTCACTGTAAAAAATTTCTTAAGTTGAAACCTCTCCTGGTGCAACAAATTCAAAGTCAAGCGCAAAGTCCTGTACGTGGCACGACGTAACCCAGGAGCCGATTACAGGCGGGGATCCGTGTGGCTGGGCAGCAGCCTTGCCGAAAGGGACCTGGGGGTGCTGGTGGACGAGAAGCTGAACGTGGGTCAGCAGAGCACCGCTGCAGCAACAAAGGCAAATCGGATGCTGGGCTGCGTCCCCAGGGACATTACGAGCAGAGATGGAGATGTGCTCATCCCTCTCTACTTAGTGCTGGCCAAGCCGCACCTGGAGTGCTGTGTCCAGTTCTGGTCCCTACAATTCAAATTCAAATACTGAGGTTTATATATATATTTTTAAAAACCCAAAACAAAACAAAAAAAGACAAACCAAAAAACCCCCCAAAACACAAACCAAAACATGCTATGAGTGTCAAAGTGTAGAAAGAGCAGCGTTTTTATAATATACAATATAGTTACCCTGCTCAAGAAAGGATAGACAGACCTGTCCCAACACTAAATGCTCCTTCAAAACGACTTCTTGTGTTTCCTTTCCTCCTGAAGATCGTAAGAGCAAGATGATTTCGAAATCACACCTTTCTGGCATTTTGTAGAGTGAGGAGTTCTGGCTTGAAAGTGGTCTTGGCTAAAGTAAATTTCAGAGGTCTGTTTCTGATTTGTGGCTAATAACCACTGTCGGAAAAATAGGATGGATTTTAAAAGATCACGTAGTCCAGACACATCTGAAGGAAGTTTTTGAGTAATCTCCCTTCCCGCTCCTAAGTTATCTTGTTACTGTTGTTTTCCCCGCATCGGGACTTGGTGGTGTTTCGTGCGTTTGTGAGTTAGGTATGCAGGACTTTTATTACTCCAGTCTTGGCACAGCAAGCTTAATGCTGTGTTTTTACAGAGGAAAGGGACTTAAAGGTAATTTCTGTTGTACTTTTAGATAAACTTTTTTTGTTTTGTTCTGGTTTGTTTGAAAAATGGAATATGGGCTGAGGGGAGAGCTATACCTACACTGCAGATATAGCGGAGGAATCTGTTTGGGGTGATTGCTATGTAAGTCCTTTAATGTGATTTTGGTTTTAACCTAATTTCTCACTGTCTGAAAACCCTGCTGGGCTTCTTGCCACGTTGCTGAATAATTGAAGCTCTGTTGAGCTGTAGAGAACTCTACCAACAGTAGCTGCACAACAAATGCATTTTAAACACTGTAGCTTTTTCTTTTTTCTTTTTTTTTCTTTTTTTTCCTTCTTGTTGATTTGCTAGCCCTTTCTCTGAGCCAGTCTGCCCTAAAAGTGATTCAGAACTAGAAGTTAAGCCTGCCGAGAGCTTGCTCAGATCTGAGTCTCACATGGAATGGACGTGGGGAGGATTCCCAGAATCAACCAAGGTAAATGGCCTCGTTGTCCCTGACCCCGTGCGGTGAGGGGCGGCCGCTCTGAAGGTGGGTGCTGTCCGCGGGGTGACCCGCGACGACGCTCCCGCTCCTCGGAGCGACTCGGCTGCCGGAGGAGCGTCCCCCGGACGTATTCGCCTGCCGTAGGAGAGTAGCGCCCCCTTGTGGCTGGCAGGCAGCCGAACTTGTGGCGTCCCAAAGCTGGTCAGCAAAGTAATTCGGGAAAACCTAGCAGTGGAAGTCTGAAATGTTTCAATTTTTAGTTAGAAACTGAAGAAAACAACTTTAGAAATTAATTTCCTGTATTTTAGGCTAAGTTCTAGTTCATTCCACAGGAATTGTAGCCTTGATAGAGTAAATTTGGTATCTAACAGGACAGATGGTGACAGAAGCCCTGATACGTCCGCATTTATGCTTTTTTGTTGCCATGGTTTGGTCAAGTCAGCACTTGCTCCATGCCAGTTTCTCTGCTGAACTTGTAAATAAGCTAGTATGAAGCTTCTGTTGCAGGGAGCTTTGCTAATAAGGTGGGGCAGGTTTTATGTTGCTAAGATACACGTTTAAATTCTTACTCGGTTTACTTGTGGCCAGGACTTGTACCATGAGTACACGTTTAATGTTTAGACCAGAATAAAACAAGCATGTGAAGTGAAAGGATTGACTAGAGTTTTGTTTTTTCAGATAAGCAAGAAAGAGAAACTGGAACATCCCAGAACAGCTACCATCACTCCATCAGAGAAGACTCATTTTAGGGTCATCCTCAGCTCTGATGAAGTTGAAGATGATGATGATGTGAAAGATTCTGTCTGTACAGTACTGAAACCTGAGCCAAGAACTCATCCTCTGCTTAAGCAGATGGATGTCAAAGATTCTCTTGCTTCTGTAATCACAGAACCACAAGATCCATTGCCGTTAGATGCTGATCATCATTCCAGACTGTTGGTGGACCCTTTACCAGAAACAAAGCCAACAGCAAAAATTGATTCTCCTTCAAAAAAGAAAGGTATGTAATAAAGCTGTTGATTCTTTCCTTCAGTGTGATCTACCAAATTTGAGGCCATAGTGGAAAAAGTATAAATAAGACTTTAAATAGGAAAAATTGAAAAGGCACATCTGACTAAAACTATAATTAAACTCTTGGATTTATAAATGCTACAAGTAAGTGTGAATCTTCCACAATTACGTTTGTATTTAATGTGTGTGGATAGCTTCATCTTAGTAATCTTAATTGTTAAAATTAACAGGGGTGCACAAGAGAAGTCATCATCAGGGGCCTGACGATATTTACTTGGAGGACCTAAAGGCTTTGGAACCTGAAGTTGCAGCACTCTACTTTCCCAAAAGGTAATTTTGAATAAAGGTTCAATGGATCTAGGGTTATATTGCAGTTGCACTATGTGAGTTATTACATATATGATTTAGGTGTTTATGCACCAGTTCTGATAAAAAGAAGTGGTCTTCAGGTTTCTAGGCTGTTGTGGAGTAATCGGTACTGATCTCATTGTGAAAATCTATTCCTGATTTGAAAAGAAGCATGTTGAAAGATCATGTGGCCAGGTCATTACTGAGAGTTTTCACCTTTGCAGAACCTGTATGTTCTGCAAATATAGAGGGGGGCTAAGTTTAAACTGCACACTCCTTTTGCACCGGTACTCTATTTAGCCATATTGCTAGCTCTATATAAGCACGTTTCTGTTTTTTCCATTCCCTGTACATCCCTTCCAACTTTTTTTTTTTAATATCAAAAAAGACCCAACAAAAAAAATCCCACAAGATCTCATGCAAGGCAGCTCAGTCTCAAAATTCACTCTTGTTTGTTTTTTTATGAAATCAAAGCATTTTATACTCTAAATAACTATCTAGGAAGACCTTTGTAAAAATACAGCTTAATAAGGAAGAAGTGCCTATTGGTTTATGTTAAAACTAAAGTCGTAAACTTTCCAGAACTTACTGATTAACATTACTTGGGATCAAACTAATAACTCTAACCTTAGATAGCAATGTAATATTTTTTATTTAAAAGGCCACTTTTCTTTTCTATTGTACTTTTTCCAAACACAGAGTGTTCTAAAAACAACAAGCAGTGTCCTTTTTCCTTTCATTTTTATTCTACAGCTTTGCAGTAGAGATTGAGGAGCATTGTATTGCTCTGCAAAAATAGAACGTAGAGGATCTTTTTCTCATTTAAATCCAATTTTGTTGCAGGCAAGAGAAATGCAAGGAGGTGAATGTAAGGAGAACTGGAAAATGTCAGTCTGCCAGTATTGTTAAAGGTTGAGGGGGATGGGGTGGTGTTTGTGTCTGGCTTTTTGTTTGTTTGATTTTAAATTTATATTGTAAAATGATGTAGTAATTGAAAGAAATGCAACAGCAAGGTGATTTTTTTTTTTTCTCAGTAATCATATAGTGTGTTCTGTGACCTAAAATCTATAAATTTTTGTGCAAGTGAAATACTTATGGAAAATGTGGACTTCTTTTCTGTAGTGATTCAGATCCAGGCTTCAGGCAGTGGACAGAGTCCGATACCCTCTCCGGTTCCCAGTCACCCCAGTCAGTAGGTAGTGCTGCTGCTGATAGTGGTACAGAGTGCATGTCGGATTCTGCTATGGACTTGCCTGATGTTACACTTTCACTTTGTGGAGGTCTCAATGAAAATGGAGAGATTTCTAAAGGTATGTGAAAGACTCAAACGTAAACAGTAATAAGGCTCAGGCAGCTAAACAAGTGAAGTGGCTTGAATGCTCTGATTTTCACCTTGCAAAGCTTTGACATTATTATGCTCATGTTGAGAAAAGGGAATGGATAATCTTTCATTTTCTGAAATTCTTAAGCATTTGCCAAGAAGAGAGAGCAGAATTTAACCTTACATTAGTCAAGACCACTTGATGTCTTGAACCTTTCTGTCTCCTTTTTTGCACTACATGTTGCGTATCTGACCAGCCATTCTTGTTTCTGACTGCAGTTACTTGCTTAGTCGTATATAAATCTTCACCGTTCACATTCTTTCTAATTGCCTGATAATTTTTTTCTTTTTTATTTTTTTTTTTTAAGTGATTAAAAAAACTTTGACTATTGTGTTGGACTATCTTTTCTCCTGCTCTGCTTTTCTTATCCTAAATGTTTGTTAACCTTTAGATTATTACCAGCTGATTCTTCTCTCATAATGCTCTGGTTAATTTTAATATTGAATTTGTATGCATTTTTGAGGTAGCTTCTAGGAGCGCATAATCTTCATGAACGTGTGCTGCATTGTTTTTAGTATTACTTTTTTAATGGTCTCTAATGCAACAAGTGAAATTTAAGTGCTTATTAATAAAGGCTCAGAACAGCTCTCTTGGTAACATGGTAGTAATAGTGGATTTGATTTTAAAAAATTATGTCTTCCTTGGAGGGGTCTTACACGAAATCATGAATTTCTGCAAACGTGTATAGTCACTAGTCATGAAAATGCTATTACTAGTCAGTGATTAAACAATCCTGAAAAGCTGACAACATCCTTCCCTCTCCCCTTTTAGTGTAGTATCTAGGCCCCCTTACCTGCCATAACAATTCTTTAAAGAAAAACTTGCTTAGACAAGCATGGCTCTCTCTTTCCAGCCTGCAAACTGAATTAATTCCTACCTCCTCCTTATCCTCCCTCTCCTAATTTCTTAATTCTCATTACTGTGACTGTTGAAGTGGTATGAGGCTTTCCCTGTTACTGAGGAGGCAGTCGCAAGACTCTTGACAGGTAGGCTGTATTAGCATATCTCGAGTGATGTTGCAAGATCAGCAAATGCTCTGAAATGACAGAAAGCATTTTCCTAGATACAAGCTAATCAGACATTTTGGGATTTTTATATTATTATTTTTAATTAAAGTCTTTTTCTATTGCAGAAAAATTCATGGAACATATTATTACTTACCATGAATTTGCTGAAAACCCTGGACTCATAGACAATCCTAATTTGGTAATAAGGATTTATAACAGGTAAGTTCTCTATAGCGTGTAGTTACATCATAGAAGATCTCACCTAAAATCTACCCTTTAAAGTGTGTGCATTTCTCAGCTTTCCATTGCAATTTGTGGTTTTGATGGCTCTGTTTCTGAGTCTCAAAGAGAATGATTTTGAACTGAAGATTTGCATTAAATTTAGCTTTAACTGAAGTGACTTTTTTTTTTCAGCAATTACCACTAATGTTGAATTATATATATTAAAATAACTCTACTTTCAGAAAACATTAATATTAGTTGTTAGCAGCAAATAAATATTTTCATGAACAAAAGAGCAGTTTGCACGCTGATATTTATTGACCTCTAGTCAGGTTTTGTAATATCTTATCAATAACATGTTTTAAAACAGGTATTATAACTGGGCGTTGGCTGCTCCAATGATTCTGAGTTTGCAGGTGTTTCAGAAGAGTTTGCCTAAGGTAAATAGATACATGTATACTTTTTTTCTTGAAGATTTTATATGTACTAACACGTGATTATCTCTTGTTATTTTGTTTTTCTATATAAATTAAAAACATGCCTAATTTTTCAGGCTACTGTTGAGTCTTGGGTCAAAGAAAAGATGCCAAAGAAGTCTGGAAGGTGGTGGTTCTGGCGCAAGAGAGAAAGCATGACTAAACAGGTAACTGAGACCTATTTTGATTTTTTTTTTTTTTTTTTTTTTTTTTTT
>NW_009619345.1:7953-13181 GCF_000690535.1 Cariama cristata | reverse complement strand
GAACTGAGGCCCTTTTTGTTTTTTTTTTTTTTTTTTTTTTTTTTTGTCTTTCTGTAGCTGTTAAAAGTTGAAAAAATTGTGTTTTGTCAGAAATGCCTCAGAGCGCTGCTCATAGAGCTCTGTGTCACTGATTACCAGCTTAGAGTTACTCAGTGTTGCTGTAGCTGCTGTATATTTAGTCTTAAATACCACATCTTTATTTGCTCTTACTAGTTGCTTCAACAAAATTTATTGTATTCAGCTGTTGCACAATATTCTTAAAATTCTTTCTTCTAAGCCAGAAGCGGTTGTCAGAGCTACTCTTTAGTCACTGCAGTATGTTTTAGGAATGTATACGCAAATAGATAAGTAGGTGCTGTGCTGTGTAATAGATGTTATGCTGAGACACCCTATTTTAGACTAAATTAAGCTTTTTGAACCTTGAGTATATGACTTAAATTTACTTCCCCCCCAAAAAAGTGAATTTTATAAGCTTAGAAGTTGACAGCTCCTTTAATGCTACATTCATCGTGTTAAACTACCAGTTCTCAACTTCTGGCATGCAGAGTTTTGTTTCCTGAAATAATAAAAAGCTTTAATGGATCATTTTTTCATAAGCATCCTTTTGTTAAATAATTTACAGAATGAGCGATTCTGAGACTTAATATAGGTTATGTACAATATTGATAGCTATTTGCGTAAGTATGAA
Source organism: Cariama cristata (assembly GCF_000690535.1). Classification (NCBI taxonomy): domain Eukaryota; kingdom Metazoa; phylum Chordata; class Aves; order Cariamiformes; family Cariamidae; genus Cariama; species Cariama cristata. The sequence continues at coordinate 12,493 of NW_009619345.1, read as the reverse complement.
ATATGAATTCACTTGGACCAGTTTAAAATGCTTAAAATGTCAGTATGTTTTTTATTATCTTGTTGCTTTAGATACCAGAGGCAAAAGAGGGGAAAACTGAGACGCAAAGAGCAAATGAACTGCCAGCGACTGTAAAAGAGCAAGTTAATAGTAGGTGTGTTCCTGTCTGAAGACTATTTTGTGGATGTGGACTGACTAGTGTATTTTGTCTCTTTCTTTTTCTTTTTCCTTTCTTTTTTTTTGAATGAAGAATTCAGTAGGAATTTACTGTGGGAAGAAACGTTTTCCTCTAAGCTACAGAAGAGGAACCAGATGTGTTTAGCAAACAATTCAGCAAAATAATGTGGCAGCAAACATGTTAGGAACTACAAATACACTGCAATTATTTCCTAAATCCTATTGTGTTTACTTCTTAAATCGTAACATAACTGACAGAATAACAAATACATAGATGATAACCTTTAGCAATGGGCCACTGCTCTGTAAACATAGTGGTATTGTTTCTGAGATATTGTTTGCCTCTTCTTCTTTTTTTTTTTTTTAATTTTTATTTTGAAAAGCCTGATACTGTATGAATAATTTAAACCATGTGCAATTTTTTGTAACATTAAATAATTGAAACAATAAAATAGTATTCATTACAGTGCGCAAGTTGCCCAAGATTATGGTTGAGAACTAGCGGTATTTAGCACAAAACTGTCACAGTCTAGGTAGTTTATTATCACTATTCATGTTCTCCCATGATTTTACGAAGATACTTGTAAATGTTTTTGGTGTCTTAAAGATTTAAAAAACTGAATATATTGTGATTGAATACTTCAGAGAAATTAAATGCTGCTTTTAATCTTGAAATCTCTAATTAGCAGAAAAATAAGTCTGTGAATAACCTCAAAAGGTGAGCTACTCCGCTGACTTACCACCCACAGTTTAAATTTTGTAGTAACTGTGACAGCTTTTTTAAAAACCAAAACACTTATAACTCATTCAGTATCCCTTTCTGTCTGCAGTTTACCTAATTCATCAACACAGTATTAGTGACCGCTTGACACTGTGTCTTTACTAAACCCACCATGCGTGGAGCCAGCTAGTAATAGTAATGTTTAGAGCTCCACCAATACTAGCATGCATTACAAGTCTTACTTGCTTCTTGGCATATACTAGCTTTATCTGGGCATTCAGTAGCTTATGGACTTGTTAGCTGTGCTGTCAGGCTAGTAGTAAATCCTCAACATAAGCAGAAATTGCTCTTGCATAAGAATCTTACAGCATTAAAGAAGGATTTTCTGTAGCTTACATTTATTCTGGTTGATGTCATGTTAGACCTCCAGAAGATGATTCTTCTAGTGATGAAGTATCACAGGAATTGAAAGAATCCCTGAAAATAGATTCTACCCCAGTAGAGCATCCAACCCATGGGAACATTACATCTTACAAGAAGTCCCTTAGACTGTCTTCGGACCAAATAGTAAGTGGGATGCCTTTCTTGTACATAGGATGCTTCATAATTCCACTCTGATTCTACAGGTTGGACTTTTCCGCTTTTTAGAAGTGACATATAAGTACATTTCACAAAGTAAAAAATGATCTTTGGGCTGCTTTTCTAGCAGCAGAAAAAAGGAATGGGGAAATTAAAAATTTAAAAGGAAATTGAAAGTATTTTCCTGTGCTAGTGTGGGCAGCTGCAGGGAATTTTTATTATTTTTTTTTTTCCTATTGTGTTTTTTAAGAATCTGTGTTTGGATTGAAAAATAGTAATTTCTTGCAAATTTCTATAACCAAACTTACATATTAAGATGTTGCCAAAAAGGTGACATTGTTGGCTTCTGCAATTTGGCTATTCTGGGATCTGGTCAGCCTAATAATGTACATATAAACTGATATGCAGTTTATTCACTGCAGTCTAACTTACAAGTTAGTTCTGCTGCTGTCTAAATGTATGATCATCAGGGAAGATTTTGGGGAAAACATCCACTGAGTAGAAAACAGTATTGCATACTATTGCAAACTGGGAGTTGCATTTGATAGTTCTGTGAGTCTATTGTAATAACAAGGATTAAAGTAGTGAAGAGTCAAATATCTGCTGCTGTAAGCAGATACAGGAACTACGGACAAAGACATGTACCCAGACTACAAAACAGACTTTGCCAGCAAAACTGTGCCGGTGTTAAACCATGTTTCACTTTTTGATGAGTTAAAATAGGCAAGGAAGAGTACATGAGCCATTTTCTGTAGCTCATTTGTGATTCTAGAACTTTTATAGTGAGGACAACTTATATTTTCAATTTTTTTGATTTATTCTGAAGGCAAAGCTGAAGCTCAGAGATGGCCCTAATGATGTTGTATTTAGTATTACAACCCAGTATCAAGGGACTTGCCGTTGTGCAGGAACAATATATCTGTGGAACTGGAATGATAAAATCATCATATCAGACATTGATGGAACAATAACCAAGTAAGTATCATCGTTTTTTATTTGATTTTTTTTTTAATGTTGCTTTATTGATCCTATCCTGCTTTGCAAAGTAAGATAAAGAAACTTGATTGAGGAAGATTATTAAAGAATGTTCATTAACAGTTCATTAACAGCTCTGTCTGGAGTAGTTACTAATTCTCTTTTGAAATCGTTAGGATCTTCTGCAGAGATATTTCTGTAAATACTCATTATAAATTTTAAATTCCTTAGTGGTTGTCTTTAACAAAACTCTCATATGCTTAGTATGAGCTGTCTCTGATTTTGCTTTTAGGTCTGATGCTTTAGGACAGATCCTCCCTCAGCTTGGCAAGGACTGGACTCATCAGGGCATTGCAAAACTCTATCATTCCATAAATGAGTGAGTATGTAATCTATGAAGCAAGTAGGGTTTTCTGGAATTTGGGAATTAATGGGCAGGTAATTGGATTGTTGTTAATAATTATGCAGTTTATTACAATTTGTTGGTCTAAATGTTGGGCAGTGAGCTACTTCTGTCATATAAAACCAAAAATAAGTTCTTTCCCCAGATGTATACTTTTACAGGAATGGAAGCCACCACTTTTAGTAGTTCCCTCCGCAAATGTTTGATTCTGCATTTTAGTTCTTAAAAACTGTGTGCTATATTGTTGTGACTACAAGAGAGAACCGTAATAGCAATAATTTCTCAAACAGTCATGCATATGTCTGTTTCCACCAACTCAGGCTGATCACAAAGCCTGTTACGAACATGGTACAGTGTAAATTCAAACCTGAATTGTGTCCTTCCAATATGTAAATATTTTGTGGTTTAACGTGCTTGCTACCAAACTCAAGTGAATGCTCGTTAGGATAGACTTCATGCTCTGAAAGAAGCCTAATTAACAACTTGGAATGCCACCAAGGGAAGGTTGATGGCCTGGCTGAAGCTTTCTGTCACTTTGTTGCGCTTCTGACACAAGCCGATGCAGTTCTGTAGAACAGAACAGTACAAAAATAATTCATCAGAATGGGAATTTCCTCTTGCCTTTTCTGGGTCAATCAACTGAATGGGATCACTTTGTCATCTGCAAGAACCTGCAGAGGCAGCCCATGTTCCTTCCCCCTTGCAGCAGTGGTGAGCTGTTTGCTTAGTCAAAAGTGGTGTGAACTACACACTTACAAATGTGCTGCTCATCTAAGAGGGATATAGCCTTATAATATTTATGTCCAGTAACTTAGGGCAGAATAAGCTTACATGTTTCCTTCCCTTTCAGATTTGGCCCTTTGTCTAGCAAACTTTTTTCAAAAATATAGTGATACCAGAAATAATACTTGCTACTGAGGAGGATCACGGGATGATCAACTGTTAAACACTTCATGATCCACTTAAAATAATCAGCTTAAAATAATCATATATATATGTGGGATCTTAGAATCTATTGTTGACCTTCGTTCTTGTGCACTTCCTTCTGTGGCTAAATTTTGTCTGTGATCCCTTGCAGTCCAGTGGAGATAACCTGAACTTTTTTTTTTCAGTGCATAATAGAAGAGTAGTTTTGGAATTATCTGCCAAATTGAATCAAGTCTTTGAAAATGCATGTAAACACTCAAGCCTTTTGTGCATGCAGTAACTCTATACAAATCTGTATAACAATGAACCTACAAAGTCTTCAGGAAAAATTTAGGGGCTTGATGAATGCTTCTTGTTATCTGACCTTCACTCTGCGCTGTGAATTCTGCCAACGACCTGAAAAAATCCAACAACCAAGACAGGAGATCTGGCATCCAATATTACATGATGCAGATAATTTAAATAATTGCTGTTATCCTACAGCTGGGGTGAAAGAAGCTGGATAAAACCAATGTCGCACTTCTTTGAACACAGTCTAGTCCATCTAATTGTGTAATCTGAGTATTACCATCCTTGTTGTTTTTGCGCTTCCTGTGTCTCAGTTTTGATTGAGTGATGTATTTAAACTGTTAGGTGCCTTGCAGATTTTTTAACAGTGGAACAGTCTTGTCCTTGTGTATGTGCAGAGCACTGCAACAAGCCAATGCCTAAACCAGTGCCTCTGGACATTGCTGTAACCATATACCTACTTTGCAAAG
>NW_009619345.1:0-7939 GCF_000690535.1 Cariama cristata | reverse complement strand
TAAGTTGATAATTCTTTTCTAGAAATGGCTACAAGTTTCTGTACTGTTCCGCCCGTGCCATTGGGATGGCAGATATGACCAGAGGATACCTACACTGGGTGAATGACAAAGGAACAATTCTTCCCAGGGGACCTCTCATGTTGTCCCCCAGCAGTTTGTTTTCTGCTTTTCATAGGTAAGCATGTGGGATTTCATACATCCGTTCCCTCCCCATCTCAGAGAAAGAAACAGATTAAAAAGATTTGGCATGCTGACCATTACAGCTCCAACCAAACGTTCCACTCCATGCTAGATATGCTACTGAGACTTGATGTCCCTCTAGTGATCATATATAAGCTGTTTGTTTTGTCTGTTTCACTTGCAGTATACTTCTGTTTCTGTGGGCATGTTAGAAGTGCCTGCAAAACAAAGTATCAGTCATAGAGCAGCTCATTTTCCCTTTTCACCATTCCTCTAGTCCATGACTGGTTACTATGAAGTTCTGTTTGTATCAGTACAATTTTGTCTTTTCAAGTATAGCAAGGGGTAGTGCAGTGCTACTACACAAGATAGAGGGAAAAGAAGAAAAAACTGGGGAATATAGGCTGGGGAGTATAGACTGTCATACTAAATGATCTTGTGATATTGGGAGTACTCCATGCACTACTACTTAAAAATCAGTATGGAGTTTAGCTATGGTTCAACTCAGTTGATCTTCTGAACCAGCCATAGTCTACCTGTTCTTGATGGGAAGAGCTAATAGTGGAACAGTCTTTTTGGTTTTGCTGGGTTTTTAGTGAAAACAACTGATTCATGGCTAGCAATGACAGCAACTTCCATTAAGGTCACTAACAGCAGGCCTTCCGCACTCTTTTGTCAGAGACGGGAGTTGTAACAAGCTTATGTGTCCTTGATGAGGTCTTCTGATTCAGATGGTCACCTACAATAAAAGCAGTTCACAGACTGCACTCACAGCTGAGAATTTCATCCTATTTACTTAGCCAATGTGCAGGTTATTCACCTGTTTTTTTTACTACGGGTGTTGGAAAACAGCAAATGTTTTATCATTTTATTTTCTTTTGTATCGTTCTTGGCAAACTACTGGCCAATGTCTATTTAACTGCTGACGCTAGCAACAGGAAGCAATGAGAATATAAATATCAGATAAATGGGGGAAGGAGGATACCCTGTATCAAATGATGATTTAGAATTTGACTGTTGAAATTTTATTTTAGGGAAGTAATAGAAAAGAAGCCTGAAAAGTTCAAAATCGAATGTTTGAATGATATCAAGAATTTGTTTGCTCCCAGTAAACAACCTTTCTATGCTGCTTTTGGAAACAGGCCCAATGTAAGTCTGCCCCTTTCTAATTGAAGGGTTGAGATGCATGAAGTACTTGGGAAGCAAAAGAAATAGGCTTTTCTTTTTGTGTCTATTTAAATTTGAATAAGGAAATAGGACAGTGGTGCTTTTATGGGTTTGGTCAGGAAAACCCACATGCAGATACCTTAAATAAAAGCTGCTAGAATTGGTTATATGAGAAAGATTACAAAGATGTGTTAGTATTCTCAGGATTTTATTAAGTATGTGCCACCTTTCCGTATTCTTTTTCAGCATTTTTGACAGGTTTATAACCTAAGCGTGTTTAGTCAGTGCTCCTTGGTCTTGAATCTTTTTTCCTTTCGTATGGTTCCTCTATTTTTGCTGCAGCTCAATGCTGTTGTAATTGAGCTAGAGAGAGAGGGTATTGTAAGAGGAATATTGTCACAAGGCATGGTATTGTGTGGTATAGATTTTGTGTGTGTTTGTGGTCTCAGGCTTGGGAACAGGAGTTAAGCGTTCAGGGGCTGGGGGAATGTTTTGTTATGGTGTGTATGTTGGGGTTTTTGGCTGTTGTTTAGGGGGCTTTTTTTAAAGGGGCAGTTTTACTGTGCCCTTTTTGGATCAGCTTTTCCCATTCCTTCAAGAAATTGTTTATGTCACATTCAATAAGGAGATGTTGAAGCGTGTGCTTTTGTTCATGCTTTTTGCAGGATGTATATGCCTACATGCAAGTGGGAGTTCCAGACTGCAGAATATTTACTGTGAATCCAAAGGGTGAACTGATCCAAGAACGGACTAAGGGAAACAAATCTTCGTAAGATCATTTTTGTTATTTCATCTAAAGAAAGCATTTAGGAATGAGATTACAAAGTAATTGCATTTGTGACCATGATGATTTGATCTCTTACTACATACGACATGTGAAAATCTTATTTGCCAGAGACTGACAGCTTTGGATACTTCACTGAAACTTTTCAAAAAGAAAAGTAGACTGGCGAAATAAAATTGCAAATTGTTTCTGCAGTACTGGTCCCTTATTTGACTATTAGTTTTCTGGTCTAGACTTCTAAAGCTCCTTTTTGGCTACAGTTGAAGTATGACTAGACTGTTAAATAATGGTCTTTCTTCTTTTTTAATATAGGTATTACAGACTAAGTGAGCTTGTGGAACATGTGTTCCCATTGCTTAATAAAGAACAGAGTTCTGCATTTCCCTGCCCAGAATTCAGCTCCTTTTGCTATTGGAGAGAGCCTCTTCCTGACCTTGACATGGATGACCTGGCCTGAAAAATACTTCTCACCGAGAGATGGAATTTCATAGTCAGCTACTCAACTTCAGTTTAAATGTGAAGAACTTTCTTAACGAAGATGCTAATTTATATACTGGTACCATAAGTCTTACTAAAGAAATCACTTTAACTCTGTTGGTTTAAAACAAAGAAAATGCAAAGCTACTGTCTCTTTTTTTTTTTGTATGGGCTTTGGTTTTTTGTTTGTTTGTTTATTGCCTGTCTTTATATACCTGTTCGAAGGCACTTGAGATTGGCCTGTTGTTGATGGTCGTGGTACCCAAGTGCTTCAGGGCAACTAAATGCTGAGGTAAGCTATGACTTTGCATTTTCATCAATACAGACCTTATTGTAAACATCGAATTTTTTTGTATTAGTCTTAATAGTATATTTTCTAAAACGAAGCCAAAAAGTGTATGGAAACTGCCAAATAGAATGTCAGACCTATTAATAATAAAAAATGTGGTCTAATGTTCAGATGGGCCATTAGGCCATTTTTGAAAGGAGCCAGAACCTAAGAGCAGTGTGCTCTTTCTCAGCTGAAATACAGAAAATGTGTAGAGGTTACTAGCCTGACAGACTCTGAAGACATGAAATTCCTCTTTAAATGTAAGTACGCCTTTTGTCACATGTGCAAGACTCTGCTTGTACAATTCACGCTCAAACTAACTCTGCTGATTACTTCTTTTACATACAATGTTTCAGCTATTTCATGAGCTTGTTAAAATGAAAGTTGTCTTCAGATACTTGTATGGCTTTTGTTTTCAGGCTGCACTATGTCATGTTAAATTTTCATCAGGAAAAATCTTGAACATTTCTGTAAGAGTTGGGGAGCTGGCATTTTTGTTTCCTTTTTCAACACAGAGATGATGCATATGTGTGTGTGTATGCTGTGTAGGCCAGTAAAACGTATGTACAGATTATATTCAGGGAATTGTAATACTAAAAAAATTATGTATTTAATTTTTTAATTGTCTACTGCAGGTCTTTCCAGAATTCTGTATTGCAGGTTTTCAGTAGCTGGAAGGAAATCAGTTCAATAGTGAGATTCCAGGTATGAGAATGGTTAAATGCTGCAGAGCAGAATAAAACCTTTTTCTTTTTTTCTTTTTTTCTTTTTTTAAAGTTTTGGGTTATTCACAAACATCATGCTGGTCATTCCTCAGGTTCAGATCAGAGCCTGTGAACAAACTGCATTCCAAGTCTAGTGTTTATCAGCTGTAAAAGCAGCTAGTATTTCTCTCTCCAAAAATACGTGAAGGCAAAGGTAGTTCAGCTTTAGAAGTGGAGTTAGTGCATTTAACCTCCTTCGGACAAATCTGTGGTGAGAATCGATCATTCCACCAGCCCAGAGGGTTAAGGACTACAGTCATTTAAACAGCATTTAAACATCACTCCTGGGCTTCCTGGGTGCACGGTCTTTTCTGTCACTCCTTAAGCAAGTTCCTGGGGCTGTGCATCACAGATCCTCCCAGGGACAACCTCCAGAATTTGGAGCAGGCTCGGAGGCGAGCTCTGTCCCGCAGAGAGCTCCCAGCCGGAGCAGGGAAGCGCCCAGAGTGAGCTTTGCCTGGCTGCCTGCTGCGGTGCTTGGGCTGAATGTAGGGAAGGGGCTCTCTTTGTTTCACTGCCTGCAAAAGGGTACATTGAGAGGATTTTAGCCCCCACGCAGGAGTATTTTTCTTTATCAGGCTGAGTAGTCTTTACCCACAGTTCTGACGAAACACCAGCTAATGCTGGACAATTGGTGAACTGCTTGGGGGGTAATTTTTACATCACTACATAAAGGAAATTTCTCCCCCCTCCCCCTATAAAACTAGTGTATTCCTGAGTTTATAAAACATTAAATAAAGCATGGGGGTAAGCAAAATCAACATGGAACTTCTCTTTCAAAGCAGAAGTAGGAGAGTGGGAAAGGAAACCTACCTGTCTGTGACGGTGTGCCATGCACGTAAGTGGATTGAAAGGCAGCCTTGTTCTTGTACAGCGAGAACAGTGCTTTCTGTGGCTGCTTCAGCGAATTCTTGGTCCTGTCGCCAGTCTACTCAGTGTCTAAGTGGATTTCACAGGATTCAACTCAAAGGATATTTTGCTCTTACTACTTTTTTTTTAAACTGTCAGAAGCTTACAAACATCGTTCCATGTATTTTTTTTCCCTTTTCTTACCTTTTATTCCATAGATTTCATTAGAAAATGAAACGTTTGTGATCACCAAGTGCTTTGAATACCAATGGGATTTGAGCTTTTAAGTCACTTAAATACTTTAAAATAAGTAAATAAGAATCCAACATAATAAAATATTTTAATTACAAGATGAAATATTCTATCTAAAGATTCTATTTTACATAAAGGGAGTGAAGCTGCCTGTCCTAAAACAGTCCTTTGTGGATGTCAACATTTTCTTCACCACGCTTAACTTATTCTTGGTGGCCCTGGTATTACACAGGCTTTCTAAAAATAAAAGCGCTTCATGAAACTGGGATGGGTTTCCAAATGGGACAGATTGTTACCAAAGTTTGTCTGGATCTTTCTTGGTTAAATTTTTTTTTTTTTTTACTTTATTAATTTTTTTCTCTTCAGTTCCAGTCATCTTTTCAGATTGTCATAAAGATAAGCTGTGGATTTTAAGGTGGGGACCTGAGTAAATGAGCAGTGTGGAAAAATAGTATGAGGTGTATCTCTAAACACATATAGCTTAAGCTGGTATGAATAGAGGGGTTGTGTGGTTGCAGAGAGCTCCTGGTTCTGCTAACCTCTTATTTTGCATTATAGGGATGTCCAAAAAGTTGCTTAGTTAAAAATGTTGCTCCTTTTGCTCTAACAGCTACAGTTTTGTTATTTGTTTTTTGATAAAATGTAAAAGTGTGCTTGAGTATTTCTGATATGAGTATGGTGGGTTTTGTTTGATTTTGTTTTTCTAAATCTGGCTGGTATTTGAAGCTTTCTGGATTTTTTGTTAACCCTGTTTAGGGACAGAACCTGGGGGCACTGTCCCTGTCGTTACGTACCTATGTCAGTTGGACCGCTGGGCACTTTACTGACTCGAGAAAAGACCTCTCGTGACTACCAACCTGTAGGCGTACGCTGCAATATTAATATGAAGTGGGGTAAATAAGAATTATGCATTAGCCTGTCCTTTGTTACCTTAGTCGAGAGAAGTGGCCTGAAACTAATGTTGGAGAACAAGTTGCGCTATACTTACTTAAAATTAGCGCAAGCTAAATCATTCTTTCTGTGAAAGAGGAACTTCTAAGTGTGTGTGGCTGTAGGCGCACGCACACCCCTGTTGAGACTGTGTTGTTGAAGATGCAGATCCTTGGCGTTGGAACCATGGCAAAGGCTGAGTCAATGATACCCATCTGGGAGTAAACAAGGAACATTGCAATTCCAGACTCGTTACTGACTTGGACATTACCCATTTCTATCACGATTTAGAGATCAGTAATTGAAGTGGTACGCACTTCTGGATTTTGTTCTTTTTTCTTTTTTTACTGTACCAAGCATGTTTGTACTTCAGAAGGTTGGGCGCTCATCCCTAACAGAACACAGTTGCATGTGCAGTCTTGGCTCACGTATCCTTAGTTTCCTGTCATCGGCATACTCCTCCTAAAACTTTCTTTTTTCCAACTGGAAAAGTTTTAACACTTGTGTCAACTCCATTACAGAACTCCTGAAGCAAACTCTGTATCCGCTTACGGTAAAGACAAAAGAGATGAGATTTCATGTTAATATTTCATACAAGTCTTACAGAAAATGCTGTCACATGAATGAGAGTTGTTTAAATGACTGTAATGCAAATTCATAATGAAACATCAAAATAGACCGTGAATTTGAGATGCCTTTGAAGTGTCACTTTTGCCTGAGGAATTTTTAGTTTCTGAAGTTAAAATCTGCAGAAGAGAATGGAATTGTTTTGGAATTTTTTTAGTGTTAATTACTTCCAGATGAAAGTTAAAATGTTGGTTTATTTTGAGGGTGGGAAAACTCTCTTCAATCGTTTGTTACATTTTTATGTTGAAGATGTGGAATACTTGATTGTTAAGCAACCCAGTCACTAATAAGGTAGTGTGTTTAAAATTGTCAAATCTGTGACCATACCAATACAGTGGTTTTTGTTAAGACTGGACTACCGTGGGTACAGTAACCCACACTTCAGTGCAATGTTTATTGATGTTCAGAACAATGTTATCACAATAAACAAACTTAAACTAAAACTTTTCTTCACTTTGTACTTGGGAATTCCATTCCTGTATTACTAATTTAGTAACTGTGGGGTTATTTAAATGGCATTCGTATTTTACATGGAATTCAAGTTGCTTTTCTAAGGACTATGACACATTTGCTTTCTCTCACACTTGGCTTACTTTTTTCAGAGTATTTATACAACCGATAAATAATTGCTGTCATCAAACTTACATTGTGTGCTGGTACCAATATGGGGTTATAATGTGTTAATAATACAGAGTATCAGGTAACAGATGCACGACTTGGGAATACGCAAGCTGCCCTGAAGAAAATCTTGGAACTGCATAGTTTGAGCTTGTGTAAGTCTGCCCTAATTTGGAGTTCTATCCCAATTCCATCAAAGTTAACTTTTTCCTTTCAAGGCAAAGAACGTTGTCTTCCCAGACAGTTGTTAAATTGCTTGAGGCAATTATTGTGAGACCATCTTGAAAAAGGGGCCTCAAGCTTTCAGTGGAAACTTAACTCCTCTTGGTCTCTTGCTGCTGTTGGTCAATGCAACTAACTAGCAGCCCACCCTAGAAAATCCAGCTGGTTCGGTCACAGGTACGGTATGCCAGATCCGCATGGAAAGGTAAGTCTGGTTTGCCTCTGGCTCCCTCCGCACTGTCGCTTGTGTCGCTGCCCCAGCACTCGTTCGCTCTCCTTGTGCCCAGACCCAGAGCTTACTATGGGAGTTTTGTCGTCATCTCTGGCGCTCCTGTTGGGTTTCCCTGTGACTCTGCTCACACCCTGCACCCTTCTCTTCACGCCCGCGCACTTCACTCCTCACCCCGCGCTCTCTTCACTGCCCGGCGTTCACCCCTCGATCGCGGTACTCACCTGTGCGCGGTGAGCAACTGAGTGCGTGGAAGGATGGTGTGTCCCGTGTATGCCAAACGTTCGGATCTGCTGCAAAAGCATTTCTGAGCTGGCGTTGCTTCTCCTGTGTCCATCTTATCCTAATGGACTCCTGCTGGGGCGAGTCTGTTCTGGGGGGGCCGGGGGATGGATTTTTCTGTCTTGGAGGAACCATTGTAGATGGGTAAAGAACAGAATCACAGAATGACCGTTTCCAAGAACAGGCACTTTCCTGTGTGCATTGGGCAATGATGACTGGGATGAAGT
>NW_009619344.1:97496-116201 GCF_000690535.1 Cariama cristata | reverse complement strand
GCAGCTTTGGGGCGGTTTACGGACGCTGTGGCTTTCGTTAGCATCTGATGGATGGCTGAGGGCTTCGGGCAGCTTAAATTAGGCACGAATGCTGGGGCGCGCACACGCAGAGATGATCCGGATCTTACCCTTTAAAGTGAGAACGTGTGTGTGCGAGCGTGCTTTTTCTGGAAAGAGACCGTGGCATCTGTTTCTTCTTGTCTCAAATAATTACCGTGTGCGCGCGGCTTCGCGTAATTCAAAAGAGCCGGCTCGGGGATGCGGAGAGGGGAGGACTGTGGGAAGAGCGCTGGTAACTTGGAGCAGGGTGATGAATTCAGCCGTCGGGTAACTTTTGGAGAAGAGACTTGAGGAAGGGCTTTCCCGGACGGGGTCGTTGTCCCAAAGAGCTTCCCTGAGGGGAGGACTTGGTGTAGCCTCCCAACTAAGACCATCTGCCTGCGCCTGTGGAGGCCGAGGCTGTTGGGATTCGGTGTAGGACATCTGCTGCCGCCGTGTTTTGGGAAAGGCATCCCTTTGTTCCTCGGAGCGACCGGAGTCCCCCGTACAAACCAGTGGCCATCCTAGCCGGGCCCGCAGGGAGCGGGGCTGGTGGCGCGGTCGTGAAGCGCATAGGTGCAGCGCTCCCTTACCTTGACCACGGTACCTGTGCGCACACATGCTGTTTGCTTTTCCGAGTAATTTATACCTTTGAAATTTCAGACGATGTGATTAAGTCAATTGCTACGTATTTAATCAGGACCACTATCCTAAAAGACAAACGTAACAGTAGTGAAATAAAAGCTAACTACTCTTAAAATGTATGTTGGAGAAACTATTAAAATATATCCAGATTAGAAATTACCTCTGGAAAATGTAAAGGTCGGGTAAAATGGTTGACTCTGCAATATTTGTGTTGAATCATGAGTTTCCCATATCCGGCTGTCCTATTGTTAATTGTGAATTAAGGCTGGCAACAAGCTGCCCATCCTTCCCTGGATGAATCATCACTTTGTCAAGCCCTGTGTCAAAAACAAGGCTTTCCCCAAAAGTGCGGAGTGTTAGGGAACAGAAATAGTCCGACCCATCTGTTAAAGCAGAGTTCAGTGCTTGGCTGCTTTTAAACACATTAAAGGTAACAACGTTCTTCTCTTCATGTGTTTTTATTTCCAGTTGTTCCAGGCCTGAGTTTAAGAATGTCTTTAATTTAGTGCTTAATGTAACGTGCTACCTCTGGCTTGGTTCTGTCTGAAGGTGTAATGGTTGGAGCGTTCCCATTATTCCCAGAGTAACATACAGTGGTCACTGCTCCTGTTGGCGTTTACCATCGTGTACCAATTACCGGTGTGTTAAGTTACCACAAATTGCCCGCTGTCCTTAGGAAGGATGTTTCTGAAAACACCTGTGTGGTGTTAGGTGGCATATCTGATGGACATCTTAGAGGCTTCTGCCTCCATATGGGCACCACAAACGGATTGAGTGCTCTGCAAGGTGAAGGTTAAAGAGCTCATGAGAGCATCTTAGATCGCAGAAACTTGCCTTTTTTTCTTTTTTTTTTTTTTTTTTTGGTAAGAGACCTTGTTAAATCACATCTGTGGGGAGGAACTCTCTGAAGAAACAGTGCCAGGGGAGGGTAGTTTAGTGTAGTTTGTGCGTTAGCCCTTTCAAATTATTTTAGAAGGGCAAATGTACATTGCAAGCCTACTAGTGCTTCTGGGGGAAGGGAAAATAAAAGTCTGGCAAATGAGAGGAGGAAGTGGGAGAGAAAAATTGGAAACATAAGCAAAACCATTAATTTTTCCCACTGTGCAGTCTTAAGAAACTGCTGGCAATATAGTGGAGATACTCTGCCTCATGGAAGTGTCATGGACTTGCTTCACATGATCCTCTGAGATCATCTGGTTTCTCTGAGCTCTGTGGGAACAGAAATTCCTCGTGTTGGAGTCTGATCTCATCTTCCTTCGGCAGCAGTAATAGCAGTGGCTTGGGAATTGGAGAGGAAGGTGAAGAAAGCGCAAGCAGGATGGTTTGGAGAACAGCTTAATCCTTGTGTAGGCCAAGCTGGATGCTCTGCGTTTCCTCCTTTTGCTTGCCCTGTATGGTCAGAGCTGGGACAAACGCTAACATACCCGCCAAAGTTAAGCGCTTTGTCAGTGTGCTAAGCTTATTTAGCGTAGCTCACGTGTCAGAACATCCTATAAATCCTGCCTTACATTTAATTCATCCTTTTTATTGTGCTAATGAAGAACAAACTGAAATGGAAAATGGTGACTTGAGCGATGGTATGCATCAAGTTTGGGGAATTTCCTGAGTTTGATGAAAGACAAAAATAAAGGCTTCCCCCCCCCCCCAATAGCTATGTACTTAGTCTTTTAAATTCTCAGAGCCTTCTAAATAGCTTCTCCTGTCTGTTGGGAGACTACTGGCAAAAAATTTAGGAAGGCTGCAGTAGCGATGACCAGCCCTTGAGTCTGTAACCTGATCCATAGCTTTTTCTCTTCAACTGGGAAAGGAAGTAACAGCTCCTGTTACACCCTTATGTAACCTCTCCATTCATATCCTCCAAAAAGAAGGAAACCAGAGCTTGATTTCTGATGTATAAACTAACATCAAGACGTGCTTTGTCATAAAGAAGCAGTAAAGAATAACATTAATTTTCTTTTGTTCTGCAGTTCCTAGAATTAAAAAAAAAAAAGTAAAAGTAATGATTTTTATTTTGCGTTGATGGGATAGTGGAAAGGGCTGCAACTCTTTACCAGCTACTTCACAGCGTATGACAAAGGATACTGGAACTGCAACAAGGGTCTCTCTGTGAGTCTTTCCTGGTGAGTTTGAGCATCAGCCTCAAAACACTCACCCTTTACAGTTGTGCCTCAGTTTGTTTGTAGATTGTGAAAGCTTTGCTCTTTTGGTTTGTATGACTCCAGATTTTGGTGTCTGACCAAAGTGTGGAAACCAAGATCTCCTTTTTTCCTTTTTTTTTTTTTTTTTTCTGTTGGGCTTAAACCCCCTCTTGGGAGGGGGGAAATGGTGAGAGAAGAGGAGGGTGGGGTTCTCAAAACTCCATGTGCTTTCACATATATAAAAATATATAAAAGAAGTGTAGTAGGTGTTTCTCCCTTTGAATAGGAGAAATACCTTTGCTCACTGAGTGAATAAAGGAAGGCTTTCTGTGACCATGTCTGGGGTTCCGAATTTCCATACCTCAGTAGGGAGGTTAACTCTTTTCCACACTTTCTTGTCATTTTTGCCTTTGGTGTCCTGCCAAGCTGGCTTTTTTTCTCTAACCAAGTGGCCTCTACTTCTTTATTTATCTCTCTTACCTGTCCCCCATCTTCCAGAAGCCACTGGCATATCATGCTTGTTGCAGTCATGTCCTGTATCTGGGAGGCAGGTAACTGTGAAGTGTGTGGCTCGATCCTCAGCGACCAGCCTGGCTTCTGACAGGCTCTTCTTTGAGTAGAGCTTTTATGGTATGCATGGCCATTTTCAGTGACTCCTGCCATTTTTGATCCTTTGCTCTGTGTTTGAAGAAACTTCTTGTAAAAACTAAGCAGTTTCTCACCTTTTGTTTACTTTTCTGTTAAGTAACTGTAGAGTCTTTCAAGTTGCTTGCAGACTCAAGATTTTAGACTAATGTATCATCCAGCTGCAGGGCTAGAAATATCCAAGTTGTCTTTTTCCATGTGAAGAGCTAGTGGCATAGCTTTTAAAGAAAACCATAGAGATGCTTAATCTTTTTGTCTCTCCCAACTCCTTGTTACTGGGAAATTTCCCAGTTGGTATCAGCAAGTAAACTTGTGTCCATTTCTTGATATATTTTAAGTCTGCTAGCAAAGTCACCGTGGTGATGAAAGTGTGTCAGTGGGAAAGACAGAAATTTCAAAATACAGTTTCAGAGATGAAGAAGAATTATCAAGTCTCCTTTTCAGATGCAGACTGGTTGGGGAGTCCTTCAGTGCAGACAGTACAGCAGGAGTAATGGACCCTGGAAGCAAGAGCAGCATCCTTTCTCTCCAGTGGAAAACGTACGCATACGCATGTAGCGCACACACTGACGCTCAAGCCTTTGGGATGAAAGCAATCGAGAGGTGGCCTCTAGCCTAAGCAACCAGACTTAACGTTTCAGCAAACAAGCTGAGGGCCCAAGATAAGGAATCCAAATATCCAGAGTCCCAAGGAGTGAGGGCAAGAAACATTTACTGTCATGAAGATTTTCCTCCTTTGCAGGGGTGAGGAGTGGCTGTATCTTGGCATTTAGGTAATTGCCTTGTCCCTGACTTTGTGCAGTGCTGCCTGGGAATTGCTTTAGTGTCGGTGTACTAATAAACTTTGCCTTGTTCTCTCTCTCTTGAAGAGGCAGCAGTCCTTATGAGATTCTTACAGAATCCTTACGCTGTTGGGCAAGGGGACTATGAAAAGAAAAGATAGCAGGAAGAAAGAAAAAACATATAGGAAGGAGAAAAAGAGGAGATAATTATGAGGAATAGGTGCTGAGTAACAGAAGGGTTGGTGAGTGCTGTATTATCAGAATTACTTGCTATAGATTTATTTTCTAAATACAGGCAGCAAGGAGAGACTCATTTTTCCCTACTGTCAGCAGAAAGCAGTTTTTAAAAGTTTGTGACCACAGCCTGGTCAGCATTGGTACAAGTTTCCTGGGCCCACAAATATGTTCTGTATGTGAGTTCTCTTGCTTTTTGCTTTCTGCTTCTTTTTCTGTAGTTTTCATAGTTTCTGTGCTCTCAGTGCTACTGAGGGTACTTTGAATTAGGAATAAGAAGAATTAAACTAGAATGGAAAGAAAAACAGGTAGAGACCAGTCACATCCTGCAATGTTTCTACTCTTTTGTATGTATTTTCTTTGTGGAGTCTGTTCTTCCTTGTGTCTACAAGAGCGTACTGGTGTTTGAATATCTTTGTACAGACTTGGCCTTAAGGTGACCAGTTTTTATGCACAATGGAGCATATGTAATGTCCTGATACTGTCCTTAATGTTTTCCACTGACCTTTGAAAACCTGCACCTCAGAAATGAGATGAGGAAACTGCTGGGTGACAAAGTGTTGAGTTCTGTATCTTGGGAAAGCACGAGCAAAGGAAGTTGCACTTACTCTCTGTATTTTAATGCCTTTGTGTTAAAACAATTTGCAGGACAGTTAAGGGTGTCCTTTTAGATCAGAGAAGTATCCTTAAAGTCCTTATTGCATAAGGACTCTTTGGATAGCACTGTAATGTGAAGTTAGTTCTACATTTAGGAGAGCTGTTGAAGGGAGTGAAGTTGGTATTAATCCTCTCCATTGTTCCTCTGCAGAAGCAAATAAGCAGCTTAACAGAGAGGCACTGGTGACGCTGGCTGAGAGATGAAGAGGTGGCATTTCTTTTGGGACTCTGGGGACCAGTTAACCTTCCACCAAACAGCTTTGCTAGAGCTTCATGTTTGAGCAGGGAGAAACAAGCTTTTCTAGCAGAGCTCATGCTTATCTGATGTGAAAGGAGTACCTGGGATGTCTAACTTGAGGCAGGAATACCAGCTGCTCTACGTTTTCGTCAAGAGAGGCTTGGAGAGAGGTCAGAAGTAAGGTGGTAGGGATTGAAAGGCAGATTATTATGGGGAGTAGTTAAACCTACAAGCTAAACAAGTTAAACCTACAGCTAAACCAGTAACCAGTTGGTTACTTGAGTGTCTGGAGACCCTTCCTAGTTTTTATGTGTGAGACTAGGTCTGTGACTGATGGAGCAGTCGAGCTTAGTTGTGCAAGGTAAGCTAGGGAGATGCTGATTCCAGGTGAAACTTTGGAGAAGGAAAAAGAGTAGTGGAGGGGGGTGGAAATGAAACTGAATCCCTCCCTCTCTCTGAAGGAATATTCCTGGTCGTTGTGAGGAAGTATCACTGCCGTGATGTACTGGGAATCCTCTGTACAGCGTTGGTTAACCCTGCTCAGCAAAGATCGGCTCAAATAGGAGTGGGAGCAGAGAAGGGCTGTTGGGATGGTCAAGGGGATGGGGAAACCACTGAGAGCAAAACGAGCAATACTGGCTGTGCTTTATTCAGAATGAGGACCATGAGACGATCTTTTCTAAATATTTTCCTGGGAAGGAGAAAACCTGTTTAAATTTAAAAACAAAACAAAAAACCCAATAACGTTAGCACAAGCAGGAAGAAGTGGGCATTAGCTGACCATGAATAAGTTTACCCTAGAAATTAGGCACAGTGTAGGAAGTATTTCTCATGAAACATTAGAAAACTGAAAAATTGCATTCTGGAGTAGTGCAGTATGGTAGTCATGATTGTATGATACAGTGGTTTTGGCACAGGTCTCAAACATGCAGAACAGATATAGCTACTATTGCCATTGTTCAGTTCACAGACTGTCAGGCTGCGGGAGCTAAATGGGCTCTGGAGATTACCTTCAGTGATCAAAGAGTGAAAGGCTGTATTAAAACAAAGTTCACTCCAGGAGAAACCCTGGAAAATCTTTTGGCAAGCAAGAGTAGAGCTGGAGCGGCTTGTGCCTCGTAACAGATTTCTGACACGGGGAAGCTTGCTTGTGTCTCATGTCGATAGATCTTTTTGCTTCCTAAAACTGCCAGATGATGGTTCTCACTGAAACAAAGAGAGGGAAAACTCAGTACCTGTGAGTACACATTGAGTTTGTCTGCTGTGAGACTGGGTGTTTTCCTTCTGTCAGAGGGAGGTGCTTTCTTTCGGTGTTTTAAGAAGGTGTCCCTCTCTAAATCTGCAAAGTGTTACATTTCATTTGGAAGTGCCTTTGTTTATCATGCTAGGCGTTAATAAAAATGCTGACTGCTGGCTTCTAACTTCATGGGCATCTGGACAGGAGTGATTCTTGTGTGTTGAAATGCAGCTTCTTGAACTGCTCCCATTGTCCAAGATAGCCCTTGATAAGAGATACACAGGAATAGCTGGAGATACCTTGATTTAAAAATGGATTACTTTTGTCCTGTGATTTCAGGTGTTCTACTGAAAACAACTGTTGAGTATGAAAATGACAAAACTGTGGATGCAGTTCAACACTTGAGACAAGCAAACATGTCTAAACAGTACATGTAATTTATCTAAGCCTCGTCTGCCATTAAATAGATGCTGTTTTAGCTTGGATTTGGGCAAACATTGCTTCCTCTTCCTGCAACACTTGCATCCAAATTTTTTTACCACCCCCACCCCCCCTTAAAAATAGCAGTCTTTTACTGAAGAGAAATTGATGTGCAGAATAGACAGTGATGGCAAATGGTAGGGTGAAACCTTGCACTGTTCTGTTTCCCTGACAGCCAGTCCTGGGAGAAAAGCGACTAATCGAGTGACTTCCTGCAGGTTTTTCTCTTCTGATGGATTGACTTGCAAAGAAGCAATAGTTTCCATTTGAAGTTCTTGGCAGCTAGAGAATTTAGTGGAGCCATTCTTCTGCAATGGCTGTGTGGTACTTAGTAAGCTGATTGTTCTTCTTGCAACCCATGTCTCTGATGGGACGCTTATACTCGGATCTCTTCTCCTTGCTTTTGCAAACACATGGAAAATTATCTGTTCTGTGGTCCTTTACTCCTCTGTCCTTTGAATGAAATTCAACATTAGGCATGTATGAGAGAGTAGATGGGTAGATCGAGACATGTACAGCTAGCGTGATTTGTCTTATTTTTATAAAATACTAGGCTAAAAACATTCCAAATATTTTGTATAAATATTACAAGGAGCCTGTCAGTGAGGTTTCCAGGAGGAGGAAATTGCAACGGGCAAGAATAAGATCTCTGGGGTGGTGTTTGGGTGACTTCTTTTCCTTCTGTTTTAAATGGAAAAGCAAGGTGAATGGTGTGGAAATACACAGTGCTTTCAACCATGCAAATTTTTACTTTAGCCAGACTTTTACTGCTTGGAAGAGAATGTGGGTGTATGGAAACTTGGGCCTTGCTCTGTGGGTAACTCCATGAGTGCAGTGGTGGCTGCCAGCTGCTCTAGGAGTTACGGGTATGCTCAGGTATCTTGGGTGGCTTGATGGTGGGTAGATAGAGGCACCAACGCCTCTTCTAGGATCTGGATTTCGTGAAACTCCTGATTAGCTTTGTGTTCATCTGTGCCCAGTTTTAAGTCTGGTTCAGTGACTGCCTGGTGATTTTCTGTGACTGCTTTTCCTTCTGTTGTTGACAGCTGAGTGAAGCTGCAGCATTACCTGTTCTGTTATTTCATATTCTGCATATCTTCAAGGCTTATCACTGACTGCTTAACAGGCAATGCACACAAGCATTTGAGGAAAAGGTTAGTGTGTACTCTGGTATTTTAACCCTGTCGTATTAAGACATCTCTTAATACCCACCCTACTGACATGATATAAATTGATGTTCACTTCAGTTGCCCTGCCATGAGCAGATTTCTTTTACCTGTATCAGGGATGTGTGGTTCCTGTGCTGACTGGAGGAGAGCAAGGCTTGCTCTCTGCCCACATACTTGTGTGGAAGGGAAAGTAAAAATCCTATTATAATAAATGTATAAATGAAAGATCTAGATTACAGTTGATTGCTGGATCACTCCCAGAGGAGTGAAACCTCAGTTGAAAGAAATGTTTTGACTTTGTGAGGGCTGGTTGTTTTTAAGTAGTATTTTATGAGGATCTGCTACTGGAGGATCTTTGAAACGCAAACTCTGGTGTGGTAGCAAGCTTACTGGTGTGTGACACACAACAAACAAAGAAGATCCCCCAAAATAAATAAGTGCTACCTTGGTTTTTGTGCCCCTGTTCTGCAACAGTTATGCAAACGTAACCTTTGGATTGGGTAGGATCCCAAAAAATTGGCAGAAAATGTAAGCGGCAGCTTGAAAGATGAAGGTAATCAGTTTAAAAGGTCACTCCCTGCTTAGTTAAGTTTGGATATCCAATAGTAAAAGCTAATTTTTCTGTGTGTGTTTGTGTGTTTTTTTGTTTTTGTTTTTGTTTTTTTTTTTTTTAAGAATGAGGCTGTTTTCTTTGTGCTCTTATTCTGTACTGACAACTTTTAAAAAATCACGTCTGAAGAACACTGGCAGTCTGAAATCTCGTCTTTGGCTTAGAGGAAGAAGGCAGGACCTTTGACAATTTTTGATTTTTCAGTCACATTTGTGCCTTATTTTGAAAAAGATTCAAGATAATCTTAGCAAGGTACGTGCCAAAAAGAGACCACCTTTGTTGCTGAATATTTTATCCCTTTCTGTAGATGTGGACCTGGAATGATTATAAAACTCCCGCGGTTAAGCAATGACTAAGAAAAGCCTAAATGTAAGAAATGACCATGGATCCTTTCTGCTGAAGTCAGTGGGAATTTAACCAGAATTTTGGACTGGAAACAGCCTTGTTGGTGAACACCTATTTCCAGCTGCATTGAAAATGCCCAAGATGTTCTCCCCATTAAACAGAAGTCATTAAAACAACAAAAAAAAGGGAAAAAAAAAAATCAGGCTCCAGAATAACCATTTACAGAAAAGGCTATTCCACACCTATAAACTTTGAAGCCTGTCAATATGATCCAAAATGTAAAGGAACTTTTGCAGGGTAAAAATGGAGTACCAAACATCTTTTGATGATTTTAAAGACTGTATTTTAGCAGGTGCTAAAGAAGGGTGTCTTAGCAATGTTCAAGGACCCAAATCCTTTTCCCAAAACCTAACATGACTGTATGACCGACCCAGATGAGTTAAAGCAAGGATGCAAGTTGACTTAGGAAATGCATCAACCCCTGAGTGCAATTACTGGTGGCAATTATTGTGTTGTGGTTGCAAAAGAGTTATTAGAAGTAATTTGAAAACCTGTACCGCTGGGAGTATAAAGTAGAAATAGTAGAATAGATATACCCTACGGTCTCCTACAGCAGGTAGTATCCATGCTAATGTTATTCAAACTAGTATGCAAAAGTAACAGAAAGTAGCCTTAGAGAAATGCAAACACAGCCCCTCACTCCTTCCCCCAGGCTCATGAATTGGTCTTATTAGGGAAGAGAAGGAGGGCAAAGCTGTATCTTCTGCATACATAGCTCAGATTATTTTGGTTTTGTGGTGAGGTGCTGTGCACCTTTTACGTGATACGAGAGTGGTGCGTAGTCTCATCATGAAGGATGTGAACAGAGGCGCGAAAGAGGCATGTCTGTCACTTTTGGGGGATTAATGACAACTAATTACTACTTAATGTAGGTTGTAACCAAGCTGATGTAAAAATAAAAAACCCACCCCAAACCCCCAACAAAACAAAAAACCCCAATAATACCCCCCCCCAAACTCTGAAGAACTCCAGCAACAACCAAACGTCTCCCCTCTGCATTTATAAAGGAGCTGAGTCCTGTTAATGAAGAAAGTTTCAGCCACTGTTTATGTCAACAGGAGGTAATGTCCTAGCAAACATTTTGTACATGTCCTAATGAAGTCTAATTATTACACTATCAGTTTTTCTAAACTGCAGTTAAGCATCTGTTGTTAAACTACTAAAAGATGGTATTGCTTCACATGGTTGCAGCTGTTTGTTCAGCAGTACTTTTAAGTGGCCTGTTTCTTTCTTGAAAATTACCCAATCTTTAGGTAAATGCGTGGCGTTTGCTCCTAGCCAGCGGAGCGTTTGTACCTCCTATGGAATTTTGCCGGGCAAATCTGTCATCTAAATTGCAGTCACTGGCGCGCAACTCCGTTCTAATCTGATGTTGCTAAAGAGCTGTTCCCATTTAGCTGATGCTGAATGCAAACATTTCTGCAGCTCTAATACAAATATACCCTGTAATGCCACATTTTACTTTTGTGATTCACTGGAGCTGGCTGTTAAGTACTCAAGGAATCTGGTACACATGCATAATGTTCAATGCCTACAGAAAATAAAGAGAAGTTGTACAAGGCTTTCAAATAATAGCTCTTGCTTGGTAGGTAAGATGTGAGAAGCATTAGCTGATTCAAAAGCCCCAAATTATAAACTTTTTCAGTTTGGAAAACACTGATGTGTTCATTTGGACTGTGGGAGGAAAAGGAATTCAGAAGATATTCAGACATTGGCCAAACAAAAAGGAAAGATGGAGAGTTAAGAGGAAGCACTTTAGTTCTTTAAAAATGCTTTTACTGCTGTTGTGATATCTATTAACATTCCTTCCTGCAATCTGTCAGGTTTCTCAAGTCCATTTTCTTGCAGGACGAAATCAGGGGCTGCAACATTGCGCTGTTTTCTGCACGCTCTTTTCTTCAGCACATTGATGGTGACAGAGCAACATCTGTGAGCACTCACAGCTGGGCAGGAGGGTGCGGGTGTTCCTAGCAGACAGCGGCCAGCCAGCAGATAGGAAATGCTGGGTGCAGTGCTCCCCTGTAGCATCCAGAGGCTAAAAAGTTAGGGAGTCTGGAGGGAAAGCAGAGATTATCTTTGGATGGTATCAATGTTTTTCGTACGTGCTGATGTCAGGAAATCTAGCTTTGAGTGGAAAGGGCACTATAAGAGTTCAGCTGCAGAGTCTGCCTCAGTTTACCTGGTGAACCAGCACAAGGTATTTCCAATGAACTTGCACCTTCTGGGCATCAGTCAGAGGCCAGAGATACGTAGGGTTTGTTGAGCAGCAGAACAGGGTGAATTTAAATGCTGCCTCTTGCTCAATTGGTACTTAGGCTTGTCTTGAGTAGTACAAGATGGCTGTAGTCCCTTTTGGTTTGGTTTTGTTTTGTTCAGGTAATGACACCGTGTCCCTAGCTGCTTTTGCAGCAGTGGCCTGTCAGTGTCCCTGCTCTGTGTGGGCTGATTGCTCCCTGACAGAGAAAAAAGGGAATGAGTAGGCAAACATAATTACAGCCTGGTGGGGACTCAGCATCAGACCTGGAACATGAAATCAGTTTGAACTCCGCTATTGAATTACTGATGTTGCAGGTTGTCCTGTTAACTCTTATAAAAGAAAAACGTGGTTATTTTCTACAGTGAGTTGGTGGTAGTGAAACGAAAGGCGCTTTTTAAATAGTTGGGGCTTGAAGCATATGTGAGTACATCTATTGTGTCAATTTTGATGGTAGGGAAATTGTCCTTTTGCTACAATGCCACAAAAGAAGAAAAACAAGCTGCCTCTGCAGCCATTGATAATTCCAGTGCAGCAAATGCAAATGTGTGCAAAGGACTGCACATCTGTAGGAAGCGGCTGACAATTGTTACTGTTTTACTGTACGACACTGATATGGAAAACCTTGGACAATTCTGTAACATGCTGTTTGCTGATAATGAGGTATTACTTCATTTCCCCCTCAGAGAATGTGTGAACTTAATTGTACAAGGCTTTTGGGGTTTTGCCTATTCTCTGTATCATCTTCTATTTATAGTTTTCATTAGCTCTTGTTTCAGATCAGCTGATCATAATGCTGTTCTGACTGTGGAATAGTGTAATTTTTAATTTGCCATCCTTGGAGCCAAGAGGGACAAGAAGATCTTAGATTCAACTGGCCTAGCTGGACAGCAATCCCAGGCATTGCAAGTAGTAGATACAACAGTCTGTTTTAAAAGGCTTTTGTGTAATGTGGGAGCATGAGGATAAAAGCATTTTACAGACGTAGCATGCATGGCACTTCTCCTCCCGAGCATGTTGTCCAACATAAAACAGATCAAGCTGTGAAGGATTACTGAATAATCTTTTTTATTTTTCTGAGAATGGAAAGGTGTTGAAAGTATTCTCACTCTGTTGAATTAAGGCCTAAATATGAGACCAAACGGAGGAAGAACGGATTTGACAAATGACTAGAGAGAAAGGAGATGTTCTGAAATGCTGTCAATGTTTGCTTTAGGGATAAGAAGGGTAAATTTGGGAGAAGACTCAAGTGGTAAGTGGGTGTGGGAGACAGCAGACAATATTTGAGAAAGAATGTGATTTGCAGACTGCAAGCGTTAGAAGAATTTTGGGTTTTTTGCTGAGCTAATTTGTTGCTGTATTAGTAATTTGTAGCTGTAATCTTTATACAGCACTTGTTTTTCTTGACTTGTTTTTCTTGATGTCAACAGAATAAGATGTTGCAGTCACAAAAGCAAGATATTAGGTAAATCAAGGGAGTACCACTTATATATTTATATTATTTTTTATTGAATTTCCAGTTTGAAATTACAGCACAGTTCAAATAAAGCCTCGCAGCAGTACCTCCATCCATCTTCCCCCATTCAGCAATCTTCATTTGAAAATCACTAAACGTGTCCTTGTTTTACAGGACACAACCCATCTGGGTCTTTCCTTGAACCTAATTTCCTGTTCTCTGGTGTTTACTTTCTCACCAGCACAGCTGTGGTTTCAGTCATTACTGATCTCTCAGGCGCTGGGAGTGTGTTTTGGTCCTGTCTGTCTCATAGTTCTGGTTCTTGAGAATGGTTCTTGAGAAACGTTCAGCTTTTTAAAGGTGCATGAATACATGTATAGTTGGAAGCTGATTACTTTTATGTACTGTTCTCCAAATTGTGGTGAGCGTGCTGTCACCAGCACTGATAGGAAAAGATTTCCAGCTGCAAGGCATCTTTGAATATATGGCAGGTGTCAATACTTGGACATGGATTTGGATTGCGTTTCTGAGCTTAGGGATGTATTGCTAAAAATCTTGACAGAAGTTTAGTCTTGCAATGTAGTAAGGGTTTGGTGTTGTTTTTTTTTTGGGGTCTGTATAGTGTGCTGATTTTTGAATAGCTTTTTTTTTAAAGCTGCTTTTAAAATTAGTATTTGGTATTTTGAAAGTGCTGCATATGTTGATCTTCTATTAAATTCTTCTAATAGATTAAATTTGGTTATTGATTAAATTAAATCTAATTGTTTAATATATGTTTAAACATTGTTGGCCTTTCTTAACAGTGCTTTTTTTCCCCCCACTTGCTACCTCAGATAGGCAACCAAATTATCCCACAAGCTTGCCAGATTTTCTTTTGTTGTTAGCTAAACCAGAGCAGAGATTAGGATTGGATTCTGCTAAAGTGGGAGCTAACAACATTGGTATGGCAGAATAGTCTTTAATCATACATCAGTGTATAAGGTAATCTTTAGTGAATATTTTGTAAAGGCTAACCTGTTGCAAACAATTTTGAGAATTCAATGTTAAACAGGATGTCTAGGCATATCGTCCAATTTTTTTCATCACCTATGTTTCTAATATTAATGGAAATATTTTAACCATAGTATGATGTTAAATTACTGTGGAAAAAAACAAGCTGAAAGTTAATCTTTGGCCATAAAATGGAACTTTTCAAATATATTGATAAATTAATATTTGTATACAACTTTCTGATCCAGCTTTTAGTAGTAGATACAGTGTCTTTTTGTACCTCTTCTGCAAAATGTGCCTCTGAGCTTGGGAATACATAAACGTACTTGATGGGTTTGGCTGCTCTTGATCTTGAAATTCCCAAGCAGTGACGCATGAAGTGTGGTAGGTAGTATGTAATTTCACAATGGTAGATGAGGTATACTACTTAGAACTTAAATTTTGGGTTGAAATTGCCCATATTAGGATTTTTCTGCTGGCTTTTTTTTTTTTTGGCTACAAACCCAATATTTAATAAGTTCCATGCTTCAGAAGGGCTTTTTTCAGGCTTCAAAAATTATTTGAGCATTAGCTGATGTATGGGAAGTAATTAGATCATTGAAACAAGACTGGTAGTTTAAAGAATTTGTCTTAATGGGATGCAGAAGTTGAAGCGATACCTCTGAAAAGATTTTGTGAATGTTTAAAACTTTTTTGGTGATTCAGAGAGGTGAACTTTGAAGTATCTTTCTCTACAAAAATATTTATCCAATATTTTTGTTTAAAATAAATGCTCTTTTGTTTGTTTAGCAGAGTTGACTCAGCTTTGCTTGGTTACCGTAGTTCAGCAGTGTTTTTGCATTTCCATGTGAATTTCTAATAATTCCCAGGCTTGGTTCAGGTTTTGGGGATCTTGTTGTATCACTTCCATTAGCTGCCTGTGGAGCTACGCTTCTCTTCGTTGAATTTGGAAAAACATCAAACATGACTTAAGTTTTGATCTCATATCTCTCAAATGCCACTCACTGCTCAAAAAATCAAATAACATGTAGTAACGCAGTGACTTTGGACAGAAGCAAGAGTTAAAAGTCTTTACTTGTTTTAAATTAGTTACCCGGTGGATAGCTACTGTGGCAAGCTAATGCTGATTGTGTAAGGTAATAGCTGTTCACAGGTGTTCTGAAAAACAAGAAAAAATACTGAGAATTAAAATACACTGCAGTGATGAGGGAGCAACGACAACCTGATGGCATTTTGCAGCTGAGGAGGTAACAGCAGACTGGGGAAGTTCGACTGTTGATTTGTGTAGCTGTAGCTGTGCAGTAGCTGGTTCTTGGTTTGTGTTGTTGGTAAAGTTGTTCTCTCACCTCTGGCTCCCCGTTTGCTGGCCGCCACTGCTAATACATTCAATTTTGAGTTTCATCGTGAAAGCTGAAAGTAGTAACTGTGTGCCTGGAGTTCTTGAGGAGCTCAGTTAATCTTCTGTAGCTTTTGGATTGGAAGGATAAAAGGCTGGGAGGATCAAATAGGCGTTGAGTTTTGGCCTGACCTTGACTTCTTTGTCTGAATTACTTCCTTTATCAGACTTGGTTACTTTGTTTGATCCTGGTCCCCTGTTTAAGCCCAGCTTCTGCCTTTTGCCACTCCAGTTGTATAAATGCAGGTCTTCACTTGTCAACTGGATTGTTACTGTCTGACAAAAATGTTTCCTTGAGCAATAAAATTACAAATAAATCCATAACTTAATTGGATCTGGTTAGGAAATGAAGTAATTTGTTAGCCTCATGTAACCAAGACCAGTACTGCACTGGAATATAGGCACTCCAGAGTACAGGTTCATGAATTAAGATAAAATAGCGTGATTTTTGTCTTTGAGTGGGTTCACTTAGTTGGTTTCCATTTAAGAGTTGGAGAAATGTAGGTAAGGGTGAGAAAGAAATTCGAATTAGGGTATTGGCATATTTAAACCCTGATTTGATACACTGAAGATGTTGGTGAAGCTTTTGATAAAACTTGGGTTTGCGTACACTTGAACACTGTGTTGAAGTAGGCCAAAAAATCTGGATGGCGGTGCCCACTGGAATCTTCATTCCTGTTTCTTGCAGTTTCATATTTAATGTATAGTGGAGCAAAAAGCATTGTTGACTGTTAGAAGTTAAATTTTTGGAATTATGTGGACTAGCTGGGTAGACAGAATGACTTTGAGAATGTTCCTTGGGAAAATAATTTTAAAGCAGTGTCATTTGACGGGTTTTTAACTTGTGTTCCTTAAATAGCGTTACTGGATAATGCCCGTGAATAATTAGAATAATTTTGAGCTAACTTCACTCTTTGTTTTATTCTTGTTTCTTTCTTTGCAGGAGAAAATGGCCAAAATGGAGGTCAAGACGTCACTTTTAGACAACATGATAGGGGTGGGAGATATGGTTCTTTTAGAGCCACTTAATGAAGATTCGTTCATCAATAATCTGAAAAAGCGCTTTGATCACAGTGAAGTATATGTGAGTATATATTAACAAATAACATCCTATGAGGAGCTATGTTGTCATTCTTAAAATATGTGTTTATTTATAAGGTTACACATAGACTGAATGCCTGAACATAATCTATTGTATTAGGGGATATTTTAAACCTTACTTGTGCTGTAGTCTTTCCTGTACTGCACTGTTTGCATTTCATCTTTTCCATCTGGGATAGTTTTCCTTTTTCCCCATTGCACAATATGGTGGACCTCTGATTTTCATAAAAAACAGTTCTAGAACTGATGATGACAATAACTTTTATACTTCTGTTGTCAGAGGACATTGCAGTTGTAAATAATTCACTTACAGGGAAAGCACTTCCAAGATGTTTAGAGCACGTTGGTGTAGAAACAATACATGCTTAGAATATGCTAGGGCTAGCTTAAATGTTGCCTGCTATCTTTGATTTGCAAAAAGTTATGTTTATTAGAATGGTTGGATTTTAAACTAGAAACAATGAGCTTGGATGTATGTGGAAGTAATCAAAATCTTCAGGCGTATGAATCTCTGAGTGATGATCGGTAGGAGAGATGTTGTGAACTGACAGCTGAAACACAGGCAGGGAATGAAGAAGCAAATTGTGATTCCAGTTAAGCCTTTAATTTCCTGCTTCATCTCTCTTTGTTCCATTTTTGTTAAAATGTGCACGGTATTGTATCTGTTGTACTGCTGAGGCTCTGTGAACTTAATGATTTGTAGAGACTTTCCAAGACTGGTGGTGAAAGATAAGTCTTTTAAGAGTAAAGCTGAAATATTTATGCCAAAGTATAGCTATAATCTGCAAGCAATTGTGTCTGCAGCTTATTACAATCAAATAGATGTGTTCTGTACTTAATTATAACTTATACCTCCCCCCTTTTTAATTTTTAGTGTGACTATATTTTTCCCTCTTGCTAAGCATTTGAACCTTTGTGATTTCATTATACCTTTTCCTTTCCGTCGTCCAGTATGGGAGGATCTGTGTTGGTTTTGTTTGCTTCTTCTGTCCCTTAGTTGTAGTCTGTGCTTTTGTACCTCTGCTATTTGTTGTCTGTCTCATTTTTCTTCTGGAGTAATTTGCCTACTCGGCTACGCCTGATCCCTTTTCTGTAGGCATTAGCTTGGTAATATACAGTGGCACCTCTCTGCGATTGTATCACCTCCACCTATTTGCTCCTTAAGTTTGGACTGGCAAATTAACCAAAAAAATAAAATAAGTCAAGGACTCTCGATATCCATTAAAACCTAGTTGGAGAAGAAACCAAAATGATCTGTATTTGTGGAAAGATTTCTTCCACAATGGTTAAAAAAATCTTCCTGATACCTTTGAGAGTTACCTATCCAAAAATTTGTGTCCTAAATTTTCCTTGTTCCTCAAAGATATGGTCTATTCCCTCTTCATAACCCTTAGATCTTGATACAGGCAGGTAGATATTAGACTCCTCTTCGCTGCCTTTTCATTCTGCTTCTGGCAAGTCCTCCATACTTAATAGCTGCAGTGGCTGACTCTTCTGGGATTCAGATTTTTTTTCAGTGAGTGTCTTGTATAATTAATGTGTTTCACATCAGTTTTAGGGTTAACTCTATATTCCTAATGTCTACAGTAAAAGTGGGTGATACTGAATCATCTCATTCCACTTTAGCTCCAGAAAATATGAAGGAGAAGAGAATGAAAGGGAGCTATTTGGCTAGAGATTGAAGAAGAGAGTACTACCTTGCCCAATCTTTGAGTCATATTTGAAAGTTTTATTTAAAGTATTAAGGAGGTAAACCTATTCTGTGAGGGTACCCTACGCTATGCAGTCTCTTAAGGAGGATTGCTGTAAGTCATGTGGATTTCTCAAGGTGTTTTTTTTACTGTAAACTACTATGGATTGCACAGTATTTAATTACATGTTTCTACTTAATTTAGACTGGATAGCTTTTTCTTGAAAGAAATCAGTTTGACAAATGGGTAATCTTTTATTTTTATCCGCTATTACACGCTAGCTGACAACAGTCTTTGAGACAGTGACAGTGAAGCATGTATTTCCCCCAGTTTCTGATTCAGCTGGGCCTGGCACTGACGTACAGTGTAATTAGCTGTATTATGTGCTTTGGCAAGTGAATCAAGGTGTCACTTTTCTCTAGCAATGTAGGATCCTTTGCCTTGCAAGTGGGGAAGCCTAATACTTAAACTTGCTCTGTTGAGAAGTGTGAACTGCTGCCAAAACCAAAGGTTTTTTTATTGGTGTTTTTTTGTTAGG
>NW_009619344.1:79416-97465 GCF_000690535.1 Cariama cristata | reverse complement strand
TATTTTTCCCCCCCCCCCCCCCATTTCCTTGTAGTTGATTGCACTAGCATTTACCCTTTTTATCTCCAGGTTTGTTTGATCATGTGATTTTTATTTTTTTTTTAAGGTCTTACAAGTACTGTTAGTAAATCCACACTATGAAGGAAAAACATTGCAGAGCTTTGCAAGCATTGAAACATTCACTACATCAGTGGTGTTTATGTTTATGTGTTTATGTCTGTGCCACATGCTGCTACCAAGTATACAAGTCACTTAGTTTGTGATGCTGCATAGCTTTATTTACCAAATCACTTGAGGAATATTTTATCCCTTCCATATCCATTGAGTTGTGCTGCCCTGCAAATTTCATGCCACTGTTGCGTATTTTAGAAAACTTTTGAAACAGTAACAGTTGGAATAGTGCTCAGGGTAACACCACGCTGATTTTCAAATGGAATCTCTTCTCTCCCTTCTCATTGCCACCAACTCTCCTCTCCCCAAACTTCGCTCGTGAAAACTACGCTTTGCATTTCTGTGTTTAGACTCAGATAAGCACAATGAAGCCTTTGTTACATCTGGAAGTAATGTTTGTTTTGCCATGTAAAATCTGTAGTTTGCATGCTATCCTGGGGAAACCAGATTGGACTATTAAAGAGCTACTGTTGGTGCTTAACAAAGACTGCAGATTTCTTCAGCTCTAACAAGCTACGTACACAAGCTGACCTCTTGGGATCCTTTCAGAGGGCAGTAGGAATGGATTTGTCCTTTCATGGCTCAGTTATGGGGTTAAGTTCAGCCCTCATGTCAGTGCTTCATTGTAGGCATTACCAAGAGCTGTGTCCAAGTTTAAAAAACTAAGTCAAACTGAAGCCGTGTGAATGGATTGAAATGTTTCTACAGCAGTAAACCAGGGCTTACTCAACATTAGTTTTGAAGCAGTTTCCTGTAGACTGACGGCTGTGTCTGTGCGACATATGTTAGTTTTAAAACAGAATTGCAGTTACAACTTTCAAAAGGGTTTGTTGTGAGGAGTGAGACCTGTAACATGGATAGCTTTGAAAATGCTTTAAAGTTGGCCAGATGTTGCATAATTGTGTTAGCCAGTCTTGATAGGTAAGCCAACAAAGGGGGCTTGTAAGAAAGATGGGGACAAACTTTTTAGCAGGACCTGTTGTGATAGGACAAGGGGTAATGGTTTTAAACTAAAAGAGGGTAGATTCAGACTAAATGCAAGGAAGAAATTTTTTTATGATGAGGGTGGTGAAACACTGGCACAGGTTGCCCAGAGAGGTGGTTGATGCCCCATCCCTGGAAATATTCAAGGCTAGGCTGGATGGGGCTCTGAGCAACCTGATTGAGTTGAAGATGTCCTTGCTCATTGCAGGGGATTGGACTAGGTGGCCTTTAAAGGTCCCTTCCAACCCAAACCATTCTATGAAATGTGAGAGATCAAGCCGTCAGTGAACAGTGCCAAATGTCTCCCCGTAGCCAAAGATGACAAGACAAATGGGCTCATTCCACTGGAAGAGAATAGAAGTTTTGTCTTTTCTAGTCTCTTTCACAGTAGTTATGTTTGACACCGAGTGTTTGATGATGGAGATCCTAGTGCCAGCTCCATTTACCCCTTTGAAATTCCAGCTCTTCTTAAGCACTCTCCTTGCAAGAGCATTTGGATTTGGATATCCTGATGGTCCTCTTGTACCGTCCTGGTTATGGTCACTGTAAGCCTTGAAGAAAATTAGCTAAGTTTCATGCCATGGTGCAAACAGGGCAGGAAGTGTACTCCTAACAGTTAGAGAACAGACTACAGCTTGATTACCTGTTGTTCAATTTTATGTGTATTTGATGGAAAGTTTAATGGACTTGGGTGTTGGGTTGCATACCAGAGCGCAAAGCTGGAGGCTGTGCCTATAAAAATAAGCATGAAGGCTGGTGGAGCTGGAGTTAGGCCAAATATTCTACTAAAGACCATCAGATTCTGCAGTAATCTCGTGCTGAGTGGCTTTGGGGGGGAAGGGCTCATTGGGTAACATGCATGTGTTAATTGGGAGTGGGAATCTTGGAGTTTAGTCATGTCTGGAAATGTCTGGGGCATGTCTGACCAAGAAAAATCTCACTAGAAAGCTGTAATTGTTTATTATATTCTTTTTGCAACTCTTAAACTTTATATTGATAAAACTTGCATGGCTTTTTTGCAGAAGTTTTCTGTAAATATCAGTAACAAAAGCCTATGAGAGTTTTTATTTAACTTCACAGAGTAAAATGTGGCTCATGTGCAAGGCAGTTAGCAAGCAGAAAAAACCACGATATTGGTTATTTGAAGGTTCCAGGGAACCGCTTGTGCGGTTAAGGTGTGTGACCTAGAGAACGCATGGAAAACTTCAAATACATTCATAAAATTCAGTTTGCATGGGACTGATGAATTTTGACTCATTCTGTTGAACTCTGTTCCTGAACTTTTTTTAAATTGGCTGAAATATGCTCAGCCAATCTAGCTCAGCAATTATTTTTCCTTTATATTTTGGGATGTTGACAAATGAGAGAGGGGCATCTGTATGTGTATTTACAGTGACTCATGAATGGTAGAGATTTGGGGACCATTGTAGTATATGTATTGGTCTGAAACATTTTTGTACTGGGTTTGGCACTTTGTGAGACATGTGGAAGCGACAAGGGAGGTGTGAGGAGTCTGGAGGGGAGCGGAGCTGCGTGGGCTTACGGGAGTCAGCCTCCAGAGGCCAGATACGGCTTTATTCTGCTGCCCTGCACATTCTTCCCTGCAGTTATGTTGTTTCTTGAAGTCTTCCCAAATTTGCAGAGGTCAACATTTTGTTCCTTACAACAAAATGTTTGTTTGCTTTTTGTTCTTACAAGAAAACAGGATCTTTCTCTGATGTCAGCATTTAATTTGTATATTCTGTGCGTGGAGTTTGTGGGCTGCTTTGGGCAGGAACAATCTTATGGTACTGAGTACATTGTTTTATCACTGAAACATTAAATGTTTGGCATTCCAGTGTAATAACTCAGTGTTAGCTGTTTGAGGTAGCATCCTTGTGGCTGCCTTCTGGTGGCATGGGTATTGCAGTGTGCTTGTTTCACAGATTGAGCTGCTTCCTGTTGATCTCTATTGTTTTAATATTTTAGGGGTAGCCTTTTTATTTCTGGCTTGACTTTAATCCACTATGTCTGGATTATCGATTCGCCTCCTTTTCAGCTACCTTACAGTATGTAGAGTTTACTGAATGGCTGTCAAGCACAGTGGCTTTGTTCCTGCTGCACTCATACCTGGTATTCCAGATGCTACATTTGGAAGAAGAGGGTGGGGGACAGAATTATGTGAATGAGACCAGTTGTCTTGGTCTGCATCGACATCATCGACATTGGGTGACCATCCCTCTGTATAACTGTGTTGCTGTTGTGAAGAACAGAGTTTTGTGGTATTGGGAAATGTAAGTGCAGCTTGCTGGGAAAACTTGAATTGTAATATAAGAGAGTGATTGTTGAAGTTCAATTTTATTCTCAATTTCATTACCTTCTGATGTCAGCATGATCATGTTGGTCTTTAATATGTTGTTTTTGAGACCAGATGGAGTCCTTTGCTAGGTTTTGAAGAGAGTTGTTGTCCCCTTTGGTTTCAGGGTACATCCTAGCTGCGTGCTTGCCTGTGAGTAGCAGGTCTGTGCCTTTGCTGCTCCTGCAGCAACATGCAGAGGAGCGTATCCCCCTGCCAGACCCAGCACTGCTCTCTTGTACCCTGATGTAGTTACCTGCGTTTATCCAGCCAGTCCAGCCTGGACTGCTTGGTCTTCCTTTGGGAGTTTGAGGAGTGGCAGGTGTGGTGACTGAGCCTTTTCTTAAAGGCAGGGTGGTTTGAGAGCCAGAGCGGAGCAGCCATCCATCCGCCTGTGATGGGAGCCCAGGGGACCCGAGTTTCCTCCGATCTCCTTCTCTTCCTCCCTCGGGGGATGCCTGCGTCGGTTTGAGCAATTTTCCCATCAGTGCCTCAACAGTTTGCCTCTTTGAGGAAAGCTACTCAGTTGTAGTAATAATATTGTTGCAGCTGCCACAGGCTAGGACCTTGAAGCCTGCTGCTTCTCCTTCAGATGTGAAGAAGGGTTTGTGTGCCCAAGGCACATCTTTTCCCGTGATAGCTTGTGGTCTAAGAAGTATTCTGCCTCCCTGTAAATGTTGCTTTGCTTGTTATCTAAATGCAAATCCTGTTGGTCCTCTAGCCCTTCACACCAGCCTGCTCTGGTAAAACAAATTTTATAACTTGCCCAGAGTCAGGAGTAAAGATTTTTGCAGGCAGCAGGTTGGCTGCTTTTTACCTTGAAGTGCTTCGTGGGAGGAGAGTTACCTCAAGCAGTGCTTTGTTTCCTTTCCTTTTTGTACGGCTCCCACAATGCTGAGCATAGCGTTTGAGGCATTTGTTTGTAGGGCTGTATGCAATATCTGCATAAAGGAGTAAGAAAACATTCATAAGGATCACAGAAAATTGTATGCATGTTGTGGGCTGCATGTAGGCGGTCT
This sequence comes from Cariama cristata, assembly GCF_000690535.1. Classification (NCBI taxonomy): domain Eukaryota; kingdom Metazoa; phylum Chordata; class Aves; order Cariamiformes; family Cariamidae; genus Cariama; species Cariama cristata. The sequence continues at coordinate 92,956 of NW_009619344.1, read as the reverse complement.
TCTCCTTCCCTACGCACTTTCTTTTTTGCCTCTGATGTGACACTTTGAAGAAAGAGAGGAGGTGGTGTAGGAAATGCCTTCCGTAGGGCCCCCAGGGACTGTTGCAGTGTTGGCTCTGCCCCAAAATGCTGTGTGTTTCTTCACTAAGGTGATAATGAGATTTTGGGCATGTAGTAGTGGTTCCAGTGCATGTTATCTGAAATAAAAACACGAAAGGAAGATTACTGAAAGATTGGCAAATAAAAGAAATGGAAGCAAAAGCATCCAAGTACTGTAAAAACATGGTTTTCACCCTGAAGAACATAGATTAGCCTTGGCTGCAGCATGGCAGTAGGCATCCCCCCACCATGTTTTATTCGTACAGAAATAGTGAAACATTTTTGAATGAGTGCTCTTGCTAATGTTTTCACCAATGGTTTCTTGGCACAGGCACTATCCAATCTCCAGCTACTGTTTGCTTATGAAAACAAGTCTTTATCTTTTGAAAAGCGAGCAAGCGCTGACGTTCTGGGGTATTTAAATGCTGTCTTTAAAATTTCTTGTGTCTGTTTTGGATTGACTTCCTCATCGCTTACTTTATAGGTTTTGTCTATAATTGCATCCTATATAGGAATTCTGTCTGTTTGTATAAAGACATCCCAATGTAGTCAGAGAGGCAGATGGCCGAAATGATTAATCTGCTTCATTAATAATAACATTAGAGTCTGTCATAATGATCGTGAGGTTAGCAGCAATATTCACCGAGCAGCGGAGAGATTTCTGTGCCCTCGAGAAACTCACAAGAGAAACCTGATGATCTGTGTACATGCGTCCCCTTCACGTACTCGCTTCAACTTGCCGTGTGAGTGTCTTTCTCTGGCAAGTGATCCCGCTTTTTCTTTGGGGCTCGGATCTAAAACAGGTTGCAGTACGATTAAGGGCTTGATCCTGGCCTGTGTGGGTTACCCATGGCTTGTTCAGACTGCTACTGTTTGCACAGTGGCTTGTAGGATCAAGCCCCTATTGAAGAATATTTTAGCAGTGTTGTTATCCTCTTTGACGCAGATTGCCTGTGTCATGACTTTGCTTTGGGATGTAGATGTATGCTTCAGCCTTTGTGTTACCTATTTGACCTTTGTTTCTTGAGTCATTATATCAGCCATCAATGTATTTGGTACAGGACTGTGATACATACTAATGCTGAATTTTGTCTCCTCTAGCAGAAAGATAGTCTTGCTTGAACTGTGTATACTGTTGCCTCAGTTTCTTCTTTTCCTTGATTTTCTCCCCTCCCCACCCCTTCCCAATTTCAGGAACTCATCCAGTGCTCCTCTATGTAGTTTTCTTTACAGTCTTTACTGTCCTGTCCAGGCTTTACAAGGCTGTCTATTGTGATTAATAACTGCATTAAGCACATATAATAGCTTACGAGGGTTGGTTTTTGTTCTATTACAACACACAGACTTTGTCCACTATATTTCTGGGGCTAAAATGCTATGTCTGGGAGAGTGGTCTTGTGCAAGAGAGTTTTAATCATCATGGGGAATAGTCTGTGTTTGTTCAGAAATCCAGTATTATATTTCTTCACTCATACAAACATAATTAGAAAGGACTCCATCCAAACTGCAGTGAAAAATAGTATCAAGGAGAAGGAGAGGTTTCTTTTTTTTTGGGGAGAGAGAGACAGAAAGAATGAGAGTCTGGTTTGCATTTCCAGTTTACTGCAGATTAGCTTTTGGAAAAGTAAATTTTTAGCACTGGTGTCCCTTCCAGTGAGGGGAGTGGAAACAGGCTTTCTCATCTGTAGCAACTCCCTGATTATTGTAACCTCTTTAGAGCTGATCCAGAGCTCTGTAGAGATGCTGCATTTGCTGGGAAATACTAGTGATAGGAGTCAAAGCACAGAAGTTTCTTTTCCTAACTAAGGATTAGTGACGTATGATGCTGTGAGAGTCCAACCCTTACTAGATGTGAGAAAATCAACACAGAAGCTCCTGTTTGAGGAAACATCGTTAGTTCCTGTTCTTTCCACTTTGATCATTGGTCTCTGGGATCCTGGGATTGTATTGTGCCTGTGTAGTCGCTTGCAGATGATACCCAGAGGCTCTGCTCACGCTCCCAGCTCACTGAAGCATGAGGAGCACTAGCCCAGCGTTGGCTCAATGCAAAGTGCAGCTGCACGGCTTGGATCACAGGTAGAGTTTATTTTGTATGTGCTGTCATGAAACAGCACAGGCAAAACCTGGAGTGTTACAAGATGAGATGTTTGTTTGTCTTTTTCAGGTACCCAACCCATCCCTCTCCACCAAACACCACAAATACCTACCTTGCGATACACAGTAATATAGTAAATCAAAGCCCTGGAAATAGTAACGGTCTACGGTGGTTTTGCTTTTAGTCTTGATGTGACTCTTTTCCTTATTCTTTTCAAACAGTGTCTTGCAACTTTGCGAGTGTTTCCAACCTGAAAAAACACAATAGAGCAGAAGCAGAGTGCCTTTAGCTATTTTAATGTGGCCAACCACAATGAAAAACAAATCTGAGCACACAACGTGCTTGTTCAAATAACAGATTTTAACAAGGTACTGATCTGGTTGCTAATGTTTATTAAAATGAGAAACTTCATTATGGAGTAACATTGCAGTATTAAATTTGCCAGGTTCTGTTTGAATTTGAGACCGTTCAGAAAACTGAGAACATGTAAGTACGGGCTTCCTCCGTGTCTGCTATCTTTTTGGCCTCAGTTTTTCTGACCATGCAGCAGCACATATGCTTATGAGCTGGCAAGATCTAGAGCTGCAGTAGTTCAGGCAAATACAAAAGAAAATGAGTATTATATTAGAAATACACTTTTGCATATGTCACATTAAAAAAACCCCACAAAACCAAAACACAGCCCTCCCCCCTGCAAAGAAAACAGTGCTGCCCAAGCCTTGGTTCTGGATTTGTTCCAATAAAATCTAGTCACACTTCTCTTTGATCTTTAGTGTCTCATTTCAAGGAATTGTTTTAGTGGCATGATCTGAAACTCTTCGAAGTCATAGAAACCCAGAACATTTGAGCATAATCAATATTAAAGAAATGTGCATTATGCATATCTAGAGTATTAAAATTGGTCTACATAAATGGAAGAGTTAGTATCCACACTAGCAATCTTACATTACTAGAATTTCTTTGTTTTCTATTTCTGTGCTCCACTGTTTAAAAATTAAATAAATAGAGCAACTTTATGGGACCCTGGGAATTTAGCACACTTGCAGACTATGTTAGCAGTTGGGCATTTTACAGCAGGAGTGACTTGTGTGCAGCAGCAATTTTTCTGGACTGTTACAGGCTACCACGGGTAAGAAGCAGTGGGTTTTTTTTTAATAGAACTGACGAAAGCAAGGTAGAGTATGCTTCCAGAAGGTTTGCAGGAAATCTGTGTAGATGCTGAATGATTTTAAACTCTGCAGAAGATTGCTTTGCAAAGGATGCCACAGATCCAGAAAAGCTTTTACAGATATGGAGCAGGCTGTTACGATAGCCCCAGCGCTGCAGCTCCTGTACTGCAGCCTCAACTGGTGTCGATAATGTTCCCTGGCTTCTGCAGCTGCAGTCTTCTGGGCCTTTGGGGTATCGCAAGACTAACTTTGCCAGGAGGAAAAATTGCTTTATTAATATACTATATGACAGGGTGTGAAATATTATCCCATAAGCTCTACTAGTGGTCTTCTAAAAGCTCCCCTTCTTGAGTTGGCCTGTGCTGCCTCCTCCCTGAGTATTTGATTTCACCGCAGTGCTTGTGCGTCCTGGCTGCAGAGGTGTTTGGGGACCTTTCGCTGGACGTTCTGTAAGGTTTTTGCAACATCTCCGCTAAAGAAGTCCACAGGCATTCTGGGCAGTTTGCCAGTTTCTAGCAATAGCTTTCTTCAGCCCTTAGCTGGAAAGAGGCTGCTGCCTGTAGGTTTCTTCCAAGCAATGGAAGCCTCATATTGTCTTGCTATTTCAGGCTTCTTCTTAAGCCAGACTTAAAGCTGCTTGGGTTAGAAGGGCACAGAACACCTTGCAAGGTGCATATAAGCTTGAAGTAGCAGTAATATCTTGCCCCAAGTGGTTATGTTGGCTTTCAGTCCTAGAGGGAGAAAATCAGACATCAAAGTGTCCTGGTCATTGCATCTCCAACAGTGCTTAGAAGTGATATGTAGCAAATATTATCAGCTTTTCCAGTTGAACTGTGGTTTAGATTTTTCTTCCTGCTTGGGGTGTCAAACTCTTTACTGAACAGGAATGAGTTGTATGCGTTGTTTTGGTGGGGAATGTAGAATGTGTTGTCATTTGACCTGATAGAAATTTGAATGCTCTTTTCCACAGATGAAACGTTAGCCCATTGCAGTGTTGCCGTGCTCCGTGACAGATGCACTGATAAATGACAAGTGAGAGTCCTTTTGGTTTGGGTTCTGGACAAACATGTCAAGGAGGCAAAATTTGCCTTTGTGAGTTATTGCAATAAAGTAGAAATTTGGAGGAAGGAGTATTATCAAGAGTCTCTAGTTAGCAAAACTTGAGGAGGCAGCAGAATTGTCCAAACTTGCATAAGGACACCATGTCAAAGCCAAGAAAGAAATCAAATCTCCTGACTGCATTTTGTGCGTTCATCATCATGAGGCCATTCCTCTGGGGTTTCATTTTTTTCCTTAAACAGGGAAAATGAAGGATCTCTTTAGTCCCTGGGGTGCCATGATATGGTCTCCCACTACTCTTGCGCATTCTGCTTTCAGCACTGGAATGTTTCTGTGCTTGTTGCTTGCTCAAGGATTTAAGCCATTTATTTTGTTTGTTTATAATAGAGTTCTGGTGGGAAGGCAGATGTTATGTGGGAAAGCTATTTTCCGGATCTGTTTATCCCTGTTATGTGGAATCTCACAGACCACCAGTAGCAAGTAGCTATTAGGCATCAGGTTTGAGATACTGGCATTTTTAGAAGAGGAAATGTATTAGTTCTTGTAAGCAGCTTTGCAGCAAACCCAATGATTTCTTGGCATGCTTTGGCTGTGGTGTTTAAAATGGACATGAGTATGTCTTTGTTTCTATATGATTATTTGACCTTTTGAAATATTGGTATTTTAGGAAATAGTCTGTATTCATGTCTGACAATAAACAGCTGACTTGAATTCCCAAAATATATTGTCTAAGCAATACTTAGCTATGGAGAGATGGTTCTAAATAAATCTCATTTGAATGCCTGTATTCAAAATTAAAAATCAAGGTTTTCACTTTCACTCATCTTTCTTTACCTTTGGTCTCAGGGTACTTCAAGGAACTTAGCAGTTAAATTGTATGCTATTATGGTAGAAGAATAGCTGAAATGGGCGAGTCATTGAGTTCCAAAGAATTCCTGTTTCAAAATATAATCTTCAAGATTTGGCCTTTGTCTCTCCTGCTGATACTTTCCAGCACTGATTTCACAACAGGCTGAATTCACAAATTCTAAACATTTAGGAGGAAAAAAGTTACCATATTAATGTTTTATCAGGAAAGAGCCCTATTTGGGGTATCCATGCACTTACAAAGACTAGAAAGCTGCTTACTCTTGAGTGTCTGTTACTCTCGCCAAGAATCTGTAGGCTTGCAAATTGCCAAAGCCATATGTGTTGAGAGCGCAAAGTAAACACTAGAAAGGCAATTTTTGTGTTTTCTTCTTGTTCAGCCAAAGAGATTAGACATAGATGGAAAATACTTTTCTCCTTAGGAGGAGGATGACCACAAAACTGGAACATTTTTTTTTTTTATTTAAAGAAAATGTGTATAAGCACACACTGCAGTGTGTGTTTGAAAAAAGCAAAAAATCTTAATTATTTTGGGATTGTTTTTGACAGTCTGTATCTGAATGCCTTTGGGGGAGCTTCCCTCCCAGGTTGTGGTGCAAGGCAGATTGGAGTTGTCCCTCTTTCAAGCTGCAGCCTGGCTGCCAAGATGTGAGGTGAAACCAACCTGGTTTTAGGGTATTTGGTCCATTCTGGTCTCGGTTCCCTGGGGGGAAAAGTTTTGCAGAAGGTTTCTGGCCAGTTCCAAAGGAGAGGAGAAAGTACGTGGTGTTTAGAAATGGTGAGTCTTGAGCCTGATCAGTGAAGTATTGTGTTTCATCGTGGCAGCAGTTGTGTGACGAATTGTCAGCAGTGGCTGCTTTTGTTTCTTCCTGTGGGTAGTAAACACTACAAGGATGAGCTGCAAGAGTCTCTGGAAGCCTTGTGTTACTTGTTTTATCACTGCAGTCTAGTTTGTTCAACTCTGTTTTAAATGGGACAGAAAATGCCACGTGAGTTCATAGCTTGCTTGTGCATATGCATGGTATGGAAAATGGGAAATCTTGCTCTCCTGGCTTTCTGCTTATGCCCCAATTTGGGTAGCATTTAGCAGAAAATTGCTTTAAACATGAAAGTTAGATAGGGAGGGGTTGCAGCAATTAATATTTTTACCTGCAGCTCTGGAGGTAGTTCAATGCTGTGCTGAATCTGTTGGTTAGTAACTCGGGCTCCTTGTGCCTCTGTTCCCATTTAAAAATGCATTTTACAGCACTTCCCTGTAAGAAAAGTTGTGGGCAGAAATACAAATAGCAAGTGCGAGGTGCTAAGGCATCGCTGCAAAGAAGCCATTTAAAATTATAGATCTATATAAAAACCATTGGTTTTCTTCCATAGTTGTTAGCAAATGTAATCCAAATAACGGGAACCTGTGGCTTTTGTGTACAGCCTTAACACCTCCCAGGGAGTCCCTGGTTATTGGAACATTGTGTTTCACCAGGTGTTATTTATTTTGTGTTTGTGGAAAGAGATACCAAACACTTAAGGTTTAATTAATCTTTGATCAGTATCTGCAGGTGGAGTGGAATGGGGTTTTGGCATTTTTTTTTTACCACGCTGGTGTATTTGAATGCAGCCCTTGCAGCTGGAGGGAGGCATAGGGAGTTGCGGGGCGCCTGGCAGTAGTCTTGACGAAGGCAAGTTAATTGTGTCATGTGCCGACAAGGTAATCATGGTGTACAGTATCGGTCTTCGTTCAGCTTGGTAGTGAATGGGACCTAACAGAGTAAAACAATGCATTACTCCATCTGCCTTCCAAGGGTAATGGCAAGTATGTTTAGAATCTGGAAATAAAAATTACACTTCATGTCTGCTGAGGAACCACGGCAGGACTTTGACTGACTTGAATCCTGATGGTAAATCTCTCCTTTGACAGAAACCTGTCGGAGGCTGTTAGCCTGTGGGTTTCTTCTCTGTTGAAGCTCTTCTGTGCCCGAGGCTTTGAAGAGATGGTGCAAAGCTCCTCCTCGGATGAGGAAGCGCAGTCCAACTCTGGCCCTGCCTTTACATGGTTTCATATGAGTGCCTGAGGGCCGCAGCAAAGCTCGTGTGACATTTGCCATGCAGATGGAATCGGTTCTTTGTGAACATCTGTCTCCTTTTTCCTTTCCCTCCCCCAACTGAATTAGTCACAGAAATATATACGATTGGGCTTGCTTTTAAAAAATGTTCATAAGAGGCTTTTGCTTATGTACAAATAGCTACTTGGTACGCAACAGTGATTGTTGAGGGAGATCTAAAAGGTGTTTCAGAGTATATGTACGTATTTATTCGTTGCTACAATTAGGCTTTTTGTTTGTTTTTGCATAAGTATTAAGTGGGAGAATAATATATAATCAGCAAAATATGTTAAAAAAAAAATCCACGATAATTTTTTTTGTTTTCCTTCAACAGACATACATTGGCAGTGTGGTGATATCAATAAACCCCTACAGATCTCTGCCCATTTATACTCCAGAGAAAGTGGAAGAATACAGAAACAGAAACTTTTATGAACTCAGTCCTCACATGTAAGTACAGTGAAGGAGTTTTAGTTTTCATTCTGTCCTGAAACAGATGGTGCCAGCTGTCCTTCTCCTCAAAAGGTCTGTGTTGATTAAAGCAAACAAAATAAAAATCACACCACCACTCCCCCAAAATGAATTTTTATTATTTCATCCTTATTTTAAAGAGAAGTCAAGATGAGTTACTCTTTTTGTTTCATGTATTTAGATCCTGATATGTGCACTTCAGAACACTTTCCTGTAATTCTTAGCAGTAGCCTTTATTACTGCATTGTGAAGTAAGTAGTCTGTTTTCAAGGAAATCTGGTGGGTTTTTGTTTGTGTGGTGGTTTGTTTTTTTTTTTTCCAAAGTCCAGATTGCCTTGAGCCTCTAGGTGTTAAATATGTTTGAGTCATATAGTGTTACTTTTGATATCTGAAACTCTTAATTTCTCTTTGCACAATGCAAAAAATGAAAAACCTTTCATGGTGAATGCGGAAGCATATTTGATATGTCTGAATGGTAACTGTAGGAAAGTAAAAGCTTGGTCTCCTCTCCTGTGTGCTGGGTCGAAATAACCCCATTCTAAGAGGGCAGCCAGAGTGCCATAAATATATATTGCAAATTTTAAGGCTAGAATATATAGCATATATACAGACATACAATATTGCAAAATACAATTTGCGTATGATGTAAATTCCAAGTTGAAATTTAGGAATAGAAGGCTAGGAAGTAGGTATAATCTCCTATTCTGGCTTTTGTTCACCTTCTGTAATTCCTCTCCAGGGGTGCATATTGCAAAGAAGTCAAAGGCCTGGCCTTGCCTTGTTGGTATAGAGAACTGACATGACCTGTGTTATTTGAGCCTGGTCAGAATTACTGAGAGTAATGGAACATGGTTAAGCCCTTTCCATAATAGGACAAGACTTTGATCACAGGTATGGGTGGTATGGCTGACAATGAGGTACCTGGTCATCAAGAACTGTATGTTGCAGTAATCTTTTATGTTGTTAGACATTGTAGTGGTGAGATTAAAGCTAGCTGTTCCTTTCCTCGGCATGACACTGGGATAGAGAAGTGTTTCCAGCATGTTGTGAGGTTGCCACCTGACTTTGCAGTCACATATTCAGGAGACTGACTTGAGTGATCAGCGATGGGATAAGTGTCTAAACATGGCTGTAAATTTGTGCATCTTCCTTCAGTGTTAACTTTTAGGTTGAAAGGAAATTATGTGTGGAAACAATTCTGGAAGTTATTTTGTTTTGATTAATTTTTTGCCTTCACATTTCATCTGTAACTTTCCCAGATACATTGTCTGAAATGCAAACAGCCAATTAAAGCAGATCGAATAAGCTTTTGCTAGTTCTTGGCCCTCCTGAATCTGAACTCTGACTATGTTTGGGTTTTCTTTCTTCACAGTTTTGTGTAGCAAGCACATTTGCTTGCTAAATTAACACAGTTGCTTCCTAAAAGAACTTTCTGCTCTGCGAACTTTGTTCAGTTGCATGAAATTTGCTGTCATGTGATGGAGGATTTTAAAAATACAATCTTGGGAGTTAAAGTTTGCCAGACATTCTGAAAGTCAGTACTATGTACTTGGTTGTATGTTGAATCAAGTACATAGTAATGCATTGATGTCCACATTTTTCCATCTCTTTTGAGAGGTGGTTTTCCAGAATAGAAATGGTCAGCAGTCATTCTTATATGTATTATGGAAGTCTTAACTTAGTAGAAAAATGTTTAATAAACATCATTCATCACTAATGACAGTAATTGTATAGTCAGGCTACCGTATCAGAGCCAGAACTTCTGGAGTCCAAACACTAGAAATCCACTTTAAGAGCAGTAGATTGAAGTGAGGAAATGTTGAATTTTAACTTATGTCAAGAGATTTCGACTATATGATTGTAATAGATTTTCCTTGCAAGTTTGGATAGAGTGCCAAGTCATGAAAAGTGTAAGACTAATTTGTGTTGGACATATAACGATCTTTTCAGAAATTTTCTTTATTTGGTATTGCTTCTGTATGAAAATTTTGTCTTCTGATGCCTGCTAAGTAGACAAAATATCTTTAAAAATACAGGGTTAGGAAATAATCTTTGTTATGGTTTCTTTTATGGATACAGTATTTTCTTTTCAAACTGTAGAAATATAAAATGATCTTAATTTATGGTGACCTTGCTTCCCCTCCCACCTGTCTGCAGGTGCTTATGAGAACTGCGGAATCAAGAGAGTCACTTTTGTCTCTGCTTAAATTGGTAAACTTCTCACCATCTTTAGAAGATACTTCTCAAATACTGTAGGTGTATAAAATAAGTGCTACGTAGGTCACCCTACGCTGTCTCTGGCAAGCCTAAACAACTTTTCATCCTCTTTAATATATAGTGTCTTGTGGTGTAGCCTAAGGATTCACACCAGTCCAGTTGTTCGCTCTGTGAACATAGAGCTGGTACTTGAATGCTGGTTCATAGACTGTGAGGTGAGCTTACATGGTGGCCGTATAGTCCTACTACAGCTGAGCTGAAGCTGTTCACCAACGGGGTGATTGCCTACCGTGCTGGTCAGTATGGGCCAAAAACTGGGTTTGGGACAGAGCCGGCATCATCCCAGTCTTGGAGCTTGCAGCTAATTCTAGGGTAGACGATTTGGCAGTAGCAGGCCACTGTTAAAAGCAGAGTTCAGGCGTATCTGAGGAGGTTGCTACACTTCCACAGAGACCTTGCAATCTTCAAGGTGGTTTTTTTTAGCTGCTCAGGAACTTTAATGAAGAGATGCTGTGAGACAAATTGCAATTTGTGGTATTTCTTCTGACGTGGGGGTAAAAAGCCCCATGTTGATTTGTGGAGATGTACATACTTATTTTTCTTTGTGTAAATCTCTATTGAGCCATGGCTGCGTCAGAAGAATTGATTGTGAGTAAGCCCACTGTACCATTTAAGTGTGCTTTGGGAAAAGACTTTTGGATCCTGTTGCAAAATCCTGAGCAAAGGAAAACTCTAGACTGTTTATGAGGAAACTAATGCATATGACCTAGAAAGTGTGTCTAGAAATAAAATTATATGTAATATGTTTCTTATTTCAGCATCTCTTTCGTACAAAGAATTAATCTAATTTCGTTACTAGTGCTAGCTAGAAAAATGCAATTTATTGCAAAGAATTTCTAGCAGTGGTTTGGTTTGACATTCCTATAGAAACCACCAGGTCTGTATGGCACCAAAACTCTTCTGTCAAAGAAACATGCTGTCACCTGTTGCCATGATAGCTCATATTCTCTAACGTCTGTCATTTTGGGGAGAACCTTCAGGTTTGGGAATCCCAGATTTTAAGCATCAGTGTCTCCGAAGCACACTGCCATGGGACGTTCCCAGAGCTCTGGCTCTGTGTGAGAGGTCCTGGGAAACGAGGAATCTAAATTGTATTTTGGTTATTTTCATACGAACTTCTGTCTATATTTGAGGTATGTGCAAGTGTTTCAATGTGATGGATTGATATAGGGAGGATGTGCTTGAGAATGCCAACTGTCCCAGTAAAATAGCAGGCTTGGTGAGCAAATGAAAACAGAAGGAAAAAGAGAGAGAAGTATATGATGATGGATGTGAATGAAATCCATACCTAGAGGGGTTTTTTCCCCCCCATATGTGGTCACTGAAGTAAACATATACGTATGGGAGTGAAAAATCTGTTCAAGTGTTTTCTTAGCCCTGATCTGAAAGAGGAGGGAAATCAACATCTAGTCATCTGCTCTGTGTTTCCTCAAGAGCGTCTGTGAGAGTGACTGACGCTTTCAGTGATGCTAGTTAATACTTAATTGCAGGGTTTGGACAAGGTTTGGTTTTTGTTGGGTTTTTTTTTTTTTTTAAATGATCTTTGTACTCTAGAGTAAGGCCACAGTCATGCTTTGGATGGGCAGCCAAACTGAATTTCTGGGAGAAAGTTTCTGATCAGGTGATTTTGGATACTGTTATACCTGGTAAAATTTGATCAGAGAGATTGTATATTAATAGCTCATTCCTCTCTAAATACACCACTGTTGCTGTGGCACTGTGTAATAAAGTGTTACTTTTCTAGGTGTCCTGGAATGCTTGTTTTCATAGTCTGTGGCTATTTGCATAGCTGTAATAGGAAGTTTACCAAGTTTTTTAATTGTTTTTTTCAATGTTTTGTTAATCTTGCTGGTTTTGTCTTTATCTGCAAGGCCGGATCAAACTTGCCTCTGACTTGACAGAGCAGAGTATGACATTTCAGTGTTCAGTTTGCTACTTGATTTGCACAGTCCTTACACTTGCATTCTGCTCTTTCAGTTGATGTAATTGCTGTTTTGCTTAGCTTGTGGGTAAGCTAGACATGAGAGAGGACCAAGCTGTCTATCCTGCATTGACTTCCACCAGTGATAAAGGCTGCTGCTGGCGTCTTTGAAGAGAAGGCAATAGGAAATAGCTTATCGTACCATTTATTTGTAACTATCGTGCTGTGTCACTTTCCTACCAGTAACAGATTTGCTTTAAGGGATTGCAAAGTAGGTGCTTTCTTGTGTTTCCTATCTTAATATTGCTTCCTGGCTACCAGCAGCTCTCCATCTTTGGGAGGTAGGGTGGCATGTGGCTTTTTGCTTCCCTTTACGTTCTGAAACGATTTACCTGCTCGCTTTGGAAGAATCACAGATTATTTTAAGTTGAGGGATGAAATAGAAAGTGGCAACTGTACTGCTAATGGCAAGCTGCAAGCAAATAAGAGTTCAGAGTCAGTGTGAATTTTTTTTTTAGTCGTGCACTGAAGTATTTATGGTGAATAACTGTGACAGCAGGAAAATGTCTGGAGAAGGCTTTCATCAGACATCTATTGAATTCCACTTAGGCAATTTTGCTGTATGTTTCATTTACTTGTTTTTAGTTCTTTTAAGTCAAGTATTTCTAAAGAGACAATTGTTTTGTCTTAAAAGCTTTCAAATTTAGGGACACAAACTTTTGCAGACAACTCCTGAAAGCCAGCTTGCCTTTACATAGGATACAAGCACAAAGATACCAACCTGATGCCTATTAAAATGTAAGAATGAAGGACTTAGTAATGATCATCATATTAATAATTGTTGGGACAAATCATTATCTTGTGGATAGCTGCAATTACTCGGACAATAGATACAATTTGCTGTTTCCTTTTCAAGTTTTGAGCCAATGTAAGCAGTCAGTATAGAAGTTATATTTTTGCTTCTGGCTTTTTTTGCTGGATTTCCAGGACTGTGTGTCTTTGGAAACACCAAGGTTAAAGTAACTCTTTTTCCTCCTTGATTTAAAGCAAATATTTTTGTCTGAAGGGCATGATAAAGCCTCAGCTGTGAAGGGTAGTTTTTGCCTATATGTAAAACTATGCTTTTCCCCATAGGTAGCAGAGTTTTAAGATACACAGTAGCTATCTTTATTTGTTGAAGAAGGGGATGTTGGGGTGAGAGGCTGTGCCATAGTTTTGTATCCTTCATTGCCCCAGTATGTTTGTTTTAACATTTCCTTTTCAGTTTGTCCTTCCTTCATCTTCATTTGCTTTCATTTGGGTTTTTTTTTTGGGGGGGGTGGGGGTGTGTTTGTGTTTTGTTTGTTTTTTTTTTTTTTTTTTTCTTAAATTCCTTACTCCATGGTTTTGTTCGTTTTGCAGTATTCCCTTTTCACAGACCTTTTGTTCTTATTCTTAATAATTCCTGACTTCTCCAGGGACTCAGTCTTTGGACTTGTTCATGTGGTTCA
>NW_009619344.1:22214-79405 GCF_000690535.1 Cariama cristata | reverse complement strand
TCAGAGGAGATTTATAGTGGCGGGAAGATGATCACTTCAGAGTTTAGTTGGCAAAATTAACTGCTGGGCAGGGAGGGAACATCTATGGCTGACAGAAATCATAAATAGCAATTAGGGAGGACTGCCAGTACCTAATTGTTAAACTCATGCTAGAAGTGAGTTCAGAGAAGGCGGAGGGGTGGGGAAAAACCCCACAGAGAATACTGAAGTCTTATTTTGGAAAGGGTCAAGCTTATTACCCTCTTAACCTCTGTAGTGAGGCAGTACTGGATATGGTGTGTCCATGAACGTAAAACCCTCAAGTGTATAGACAAAAAGGGGATAAGACATGAACACTTGCTTCAAGAGTCAGAGGGACTTCATGCCTGAGAAGAGCCTTTTCTCTTGCAGGCTACTGGCACACCAGCCATGGGATGCAGAGTTTCCTAAATTTTGCACTTAGTAGGAGACTTCAGAAGTACTTCTGAGAAAAGAGTTTTGAGGAAGGCAGTTGTGATGTGGCCATATTGAAATGTCCATCTGATTCTCTGAAGACCATTTTAGAAGTGATTTGTGAACTTGGAGGCTTAGGGTATAAAGCAAGGTTTCTCTTGCATGCAACAATAAATTTAGCTTTTTCCTGAAATTTGAGCATGGCTATTTTAGTTGGTTTCGGTAGCACATAATGCAGCCATCTCACCCCAGTGCTTCAGAGGTGAATATAGTCTTATTGACAAGAATAGTAGTTGCTTGTTTGCTGCCGGTATTAGATTGCATGAATTTTTTTAAGAATGCATAATAATACAGGAACTGATTTATAGCAGGACGTGAGGTTTTAAAGAGACTCAGAAAATGCACCCAACACCCAAGAAGTAAAAACAGCCTGGAAAATCAGTGTATAGATGAATGCTGTGCTTTATTTTCATTTTAAAATGGTCTGGAGTGACATTTAGACTGGATTCCAAAGTTCACTGGAATGAGCCTTTCTATCGGTCCTCTAAGTAGCGCTGCCTAAATTAAGAAATGAAAAGGCCCTTTAAATTCTTTTTGTATGGCACTGGTGCTGTCATTCTTCTGTGAGTGTCCTGGACATGGAATTTCCAACATGAGAGAGTGTGATGCTGCGTGTAGGTGCAGAGCTGTAGCACAGGTGGTGTGGAGATGCCAGAGCTGCCTGCGCACAGGTTCACCCAGATATCAGGCAGTCTGGCAGTGTGGAGTCCAGTGGATTTTTGTGCTGTTGTGGCATTTAAACGCTTCCTAGGCTAGGAAGGAGTATATATAGACTATAGGAGATATAAAAAGCATCAAGACAAAACTGTCTCTCAAAACACCCCAGGAGGCAGAGAGGACTCTGCCTCTGGTCTTGCTCTCCAGCATCTCTCTGTCTCTCAGAAGCTACAGCAGCATATACTGCCGTGACAAAATTATTCAAAAGCAGCAGATCTGCTGACTCATGAATGATTTTGGTCTCCACAGCCATACCAGTTGGCAGTACTGTCAGTCACAGCTCCTGAAGTCCTGCTGCCAGAGGCCTCCCTTGCTGGGCAGGACCCACCTGGCTCAAGTAGAGCCTGCTCATCCATCAGTTTTTCGTTTGGAGAGCTGTGTGTGATCCTAGCCAACGTTCTTGTGTCCAGTGGACTATTTGAAGAAGCTTGCAAAAATGCAAGTATTGGGCACCTTTAAAACATAGTGAGTTTGTAAGGGAACCACTTGAGATCTGTTCCAGATGCTTCTGTAACTCTATAATTGTTGTCATGGTGTACGAAGGAAAAATAATCTTGGGCATCCTTCATGAATTAACTGCTGGCTTAGAGCCTCAACAAAATAACTTTGTTTTCAGAACTGTTTTCAAATATTTACTTGTACCTCTGTACACAGCATACTTTCACATGACTTCAGTCATGGCAGAGATGGAGAGTCAAATGGTTTTAGTTATCTGTGACGATCTCTCTCTCTTCTTTTTGTGCATATGAGTGTATTTGTTATAGACTGTTTATTTGTAAGCATAAAAAAGTTTGGGGTTTGGCTAGATTGTAGGAGGAAAGATAATTTAAAAAAAAAAAAAGAAAGAAGTGCCTTCAGATATGTTGGATAGTTGGAGATGTGTGTTAATGCTCCAATAGTCTAAACTAATCGTAACTTTCTTGCCAGATCCCATTTCTCTCATTTTCCTGGAACTGGAATGTTCTGACTAGTGTTCATATTATGCCATTGATATTTTTAGGACATAAAATGCTGAGATTTAAAAAAAAAAAATTCATATTGTCACATAAAGCAGAATCCCACTAATAAACACAAAAGGCTTGGGAATCCTTTCAGTATGACTGAATTTTGTGAATGAAGTGGGCACTTAATTAAATAAAGGAAGGGACCTGCATTAATTTTTCAGTTTTGTAATGCGGTTCTCAATTTGTCAATACATAACTGCTCTTTGTTTCTTCTCAACATTTCAAATAGTTCTCCTTTCAGCTCTTCATTTGTACGTCTAGGCTAGAACTAAGACTAGCCTTTTTTGTGCTGCTTAACAAAATGAAGTTCTTCCAATTAGAGTATTGACTGATGTTATGGTAAGACTTGGAAATAAAAGCATTTTTGAATGCTTCATGTGGCTTTAAATGTAACTTGATTTTTAAAAAAGGATCCAATAACTTCATTTTTCTTTTCATTAGGATTTTGGGACTTTTTGCACACTGAAAAGAATGAGAAGTACTTATAAAGGCAACACTGCTGTCTTTCACTTCTTAAATGCAGACTGAATAGTGAGGGCAGGTAGAGGCCCTGTCAGAAATGAGAGAAATAGCATTTTGTGCATTGTGTGTACATGGACCAGAATTTTCATTATGTCTTTTCTGAATTGGCAGCATTATACTCTCTTAAGATCTGGGATTTCAAACTGCAACTAAGAACAGCTGTCATCCTTTCATTGGAAGCGTCTCATTGTGTTTAATGGTTGTCTTTTTTTTTTCTTTTTTTTCCCCTTTATTTTTAGCAATTTATAACACACCAGGAAATGCCCATCTGCTATGCTAGGAGCCTTTTGTCATCATTTTGGATACAGCATGAGCAAGGCTAATCTTTAAAGCCTTAAAGAAACTTCAGTAAAATCCCAGTTCTTGTACCATCTTTAGCAGTGGAATGTTTCCCGTTCGATCTCTTTTTGTTGGCAACTTTATACAAAAGACTGATTTTTTTCAACTCTGGGTACGTTATGGTTAATGTAGTTTGGGTTATTAAAGATAAACTTTTTCATGTTATGAATCAGGAAATACACAGTCTTAATATTTACTGTCTAGCACACTGCATAATCTTTTACTTATGTTTTGAATAGATAAGAGAGCTGGGACTGGGGTTTACAAACAAAGGTCTGAACTACAAAGACAGTTTAATTGTGGTCATTTCAGTAAATTAGTTCAAATCTGCATTTTTCTTGTATACACAGTTTCTTATTTATATACTACAGAGATTATTTTTAGTTACTAAAACTTGTGCAGTTCAAACCGCAACTAATCATAATTACTCCAAAATGACTCTTAGTGAGGATGTATCCACAGGACAAAAAAAAAAATGTGTGCAGTTGACATCCTCCTTGAGTATCAGCAGACCAACCAAGGACATAAATGAAAGACATTGTCCCTGGAAATAGCCCATATGGGCTGAATTGAAACCTAGCGTTCGAGCAGTCTGAAGAAGGCTTTTCATTTCTTGCTTGGACCATTCATGGAAAGAAAATTTTGGATAAATATCCGCAAGTCTCATGCACAAGCTTGAGCAAATGCCATTTCATAGACTGAATAGACACGTTAGCTTGATGTTGTTCCTGAGCTACCGAGCTTTCAGAAGCTCCAATAAGCTTTAGTGCCTACTTTGTCCAGGGGTTCATGAGGGGTACTTTATTTGGAAAAGAGAGCTGGGAGGCAAAAAATAAGTTGCCGTAAGACTTCTTAACAAACTTGACTACTTAACAAACTACTTGGTTTGTTAAGACCACGTAAGAGTTACTTGCAAAATTTAAAAGTTCAGTAACTCCTCTGAGTAAAGTAGCAACATACCTATGTAATTACATGGTGTTGCTGTTGTCCATCAGATGTTTTGCAGATAACTGAATTGCTTTTATTTGCGTTTTTGTCACTGTTGTCTCTGATAAACTTGTGGGCAGCTGCATGCTAGCTTTCATGTTACAGAGTGTAGATTTCAAATCTGATGATTAGCAACTTAATTTAGCTTACAAATAGCTGTGAGGATGCGATAAGACTCCTATTTCTCCAGTACTGTAGTATGAATTTGGTAGAGTGCTCGGCATTTTTACTGTTGGCAAACTGTTGCCTTCCATTGAATTCTATTGGACTGATGCCTGGCTGACATTTCTTTAACCATCTCACCAGTCAGAGCTATGAAGTCATGCCAAGAGGTATCTTTTTATGTGAGATGCTGTAGCCCTTAGGTACATGCAGCACGCTGGAGTTTAGTTGTGCTACCAGTATGGTATGAGGCTGTGCGATGAGACCTTTCAAAGCATGTCCCTTTCTATGAAGTGAGTATGTGAAACTGGGCACCTCACTTCACTATTCGACTTCCACTGAGTACTGAAATGTGTTCAATTACTTTAGAATGAAGGAAGAAATTTATCTTTCATTCTCCAGTTAGCAGAGTAGAGCAAGCTTGTCTGACAACATCAATACTTCTACAATAATGTTATTTGCAGCGAGAGAAGTCCCTTCATGAGCATGTGGTAGCAACGCACACTTGTTGTGGAAGCCAAAACCTGACTTGCTGATCTCTGTTCTCACTGCATCAGGAGAAGATTACTTATTTCTACCTTCTCACTTCAAGGTGATGCTTCTTAGGGCTACAAATAAAAGCAGGGTTTTCTTTTTGCTAAGCAGACCTATGGTTTTTGAGGCAACAACATGGAACACTGCCTGTTTACTAAACATTTTTCCATGTGGAATGGTGAGAGCAGCTCTTCCCTTTCCTCTGCCTCGGGAAAACCCCACAACCAGTACAGCCCTATTGTGGTTTCATTTGTGAAATCAAGAAGTCGCTGGCATTTTTACATGGAGCATCAGTGCTTTGCCGTTGATTTGGACAAGCTCAAGCTATAAGGCCCAAAGGTACATCCTATTTAAAAAATAAATTAAAAAAAAAGGAAAAAAAGCAACTAACAGTATATTCCCATCTGTACAGGAAGAGCCAAGGTATAATAGTTGTTGTTCCTCTAACAGGATTATAGAGTCTTCTCTTCTAAGTATTTCACTTAACCTGTACTCTGGGCCTGTTTTTTGTGAACTAGCTATGGATAATTGTAAGGAACTGTGTTTACCCATGATCAGTTAAAAATGAGGAATAATTGTTTCTCTCTGTTTTATTTTGATGGAATATGTATTATGCTTAGCCACCTAAGTCAAGATGAATTACAGTTTTATTGGGGGTGTTTACTTTTAGCGTGCTACTCACGTGGTGCAGCAGCATACTCAAAGCGTATCTTGTTCTGCAGAAAAAGATTTCTTTTATGTAAAATTTGGTCAAAGCTGACATGAACTGCACACATGTGTTTGACCAGTACTTCCCTATTTTTCAGACACATGCTGTATTAGATACAGAAACTAATTGAATTTTCTGTTAAATATTGAGAGTCTGGATATTTCAGCACAGAAACGGAATGACTGTTTTCCCCTGCTCCCCCTTTTCCTCTCTGTCCCATCAGCCATTCATTTCTACGTATATGCAAGAGCTCATAAGTGCAATTCAAATCTGCTAGTATGTAGATGAAATAGTAAACTGGGATTGTAAAAGATGTTGTGCCTTCTAGTTAAACTCTTGACAGAAGCCAAGCACAGCACAGCACATCAGTTTGCACCTCTCTTTCCTTACGGCCCCGTTCAGCTGTCTGAGCCCTTGCTACTCCATTTAAACCGGGGAATGTGCTTGTTAATGGAATAAATCCTAATTTTTACAAGCCCAACCTCAGGGACTGCACAGCTTCAGAAGGACCATGAAGAAAGGCCAATCTCTCGCCAGCCACCGGTGTTTCTGGCGTGCCGTGAAACTGCTTCCCTTGCGGGCGGCTCCAGGCTTGCGTAGTGCAGACGGGCTGGCAGTTCAGGGAAAAGTCTGGAGCTTTTGACGCAGAATATGGCTACCAAAAAGGTTCAGCGTATGCTTTTGCAGTAAAAGCATTGAGTGTAAGGAGTTGGCTGATTTAGGCAGTCATTAAATCAAGCTTGCAAGTGCTGATTTATCTTAGGAAATAAACTACATCTAATTAAATATGGTTTTCAATAAAACAATAGAAAACACTTCCTGTACTTCCCTTCAAGGATATCATAGCCCAGTAGAATTATTATTTTTGTAAACAGAAATGTCTTTTCCCCCAAAAAACTTAAAATCCTTGCAGTGTGTGTTACAACAGACTGACTTACTGTAGATCTGTAAGAGGCCCAGCTGCATGCTCCTGTGTGATGGTGTAGGAGCTGGTTGGCTGCCTTGGTATGTGGGGTGAGAGATTGTTTTGGTTACCAACTCATCTGGTTAATGCCGTGCCTTGGAAATGGGAGTTCCTTGTTCATGCTAGACCTGCAGACTGAGTATTAGTATGGGTGAGGAGGTGCTGGTTATGTGACATCCAGCTGGCGGATGTAATTTCAAGGAATGAGACTAGTCAAGGGGGAATCCAAGCCAAGCTGCTCTTCTGAAAAGCTCATGAGGTGGAGATACTTGCTTCCCCCTGCCTCACTGCCTTGGTTTATGCATATATTCACTTCAGCTGACAACGGGAACCTGCTCCAAATAAGAGTTCACTATTTTAATTCCCTTCTCTATGCAAACTAAGTCACGAGTTATACCTGTTGTCTGCAGCTGCAGGTGTTTCTGGTGTGTACAGCTGGCACTGGTCCATGTTAGTTCAATTTAGTATGCCCTAGTGGGCTTTCCATGGTTAATGTTTTAGCAGGGCAGGAGATGGACCTGTCAGCTTCATTATTTGCAGCACCAAAGCTGCGTCTGCTGCTCTACTCTGCCACCATATTGCATTACTTTGGAGGACCCAACCTTGGACCCATGCCCAGGTCCCTCTGCTGAGTGTATTTCACTGCCAGCTTTCTGGACTGAGTTGTTGAATGTGATGTGGACATGCTTACTGGGGTTGGTAGCATTTGCTAAGATTTAGAGGGAGAATTTATTTTGTGGTCTGGATTAGAAAGTGGCACGGTCACCCTCAGCTTCAGAGATTCTGTTTTGCACCAGTTGAAGGAAAATAATGCAGCAGCTGGGTCATAGGCTCCTGCTAAAAGGCGTTTCTTGTTTTCCAGCATACTAATGTGCAGATCTAAAGAGATGCCTTAGATGTTGAAATAGGCAGAAAATCATAGGCTGTGTTTTTGGCTTTTTTGTACAGTGCTGGGGAAAGACTGCTGTTGGTTTTCAAAAAATTACATTTTTTGGAGTGTCAGTAAAAAGGAAGTGATCAAAGCTGGTAAAGCCTCTGGCTTGCTTGGAGGAGAAACGTGTGCCATCCTGTGAGAGGGAAAAGGATCGGGGACAGGCTAGGCTATGGTGAGCTGTGAGGTTGTGCAGGCACGGTATTTGGGGAAGAAGCATTGGCTGGACCTCTCTGTAGGGAGGTTTTTGAGATGAAGTCCACTGGACGTGCCTGAAATGTGCTTCATCCTGAGAAAGACAAGATTTTTCAGAAAGAGCGTTTTCTTCTTCTTGTCCAGACCTCAGGATATTGGCCTGAATCAACTCTTCTGCTAAACCTGCAGTGTGTATATGAGCATCGAAGGGTTTATTATATTCCCAGTCTACTGGAACAGAAAATAAATCTCTCTGGCTTAATATTAGCATGTGTTTTAAAGTGTTTTACTCTTGAAAATCAAGAGTGGCTTTGTCTGTCCTCTTTGCCCTCCTTTCCTCTTTCTCCCTTCCATAAAATACGACTGCTTCTTACAAATCAAATGGGCTGATTTATGCAGCTTTGGGCTTTATTCTGCATCTAATAATGTCACAGTTGCTAACGTGAATAATAAAGTGGGGAAGCATACGCAGGAGGTATCCTTCTGCTGTGTATATTAGCCACATAGTATTGTTGATAAAACAGATTTCTGTTCTCACCAGGAAAATAAAATTGGAGAATATGAATAGGAGAAAAGGCTTTCCATCTGTCTTAACACACCTCTTTATCCTGGTGTTTAAACTTGGAGGGGTTTTTTGTGTTTTTTTTTTTTTTTTTTTTTTTCCCTGATTGGCATTTTTCAAGGAGCAGCTGCTTGCCAGTAAAGGTCTATCCTAGCCAGTACTCCATCAATTTAGCTGTTACTTTACTCACTCCAATGGCAGGCTAATCAACCTTTTCTTTTCAAGTGTCTCAAAGTGCTGAACATGAGACAGTTTGTAATTATGGAAAATGGGAGTACACTTTTTATCCTTAGGGCAATTAGATTAAATGATTCTGCACTATGAGCTAATACTATAAATCATCTCTTATGGATGTTTTTCCTGAATGGTGAATTTTCCACTGAGCTTCAATGGCGGAGGGAACATATATAGCAAATAGTGATGATTTGCAACGTAAGGCCTCAAAGCACTTTATAAAATGTGCTTCCACTGTTCCTAGCTCAGGTTATTAGGAATTTTTATATCCAAACAAACTGTGATTCTGATGTTTTCCCACTGCATGTTGTGAGGAGGAAATAATTTTTTGCTGTTACTCTGTTACTGAGCGCTTCTGTGCATTCAGAAAGGGAAGCAAGGAACTTAAATGATGCTGCCACTGCTCTTAAATAAACTTGAAAGAATTAATATAAATTACATTTTATGTAAAATTTACATTAAAAATATATATAATTTACATTTTACTGCTTTTCTTTTTAGTCTAGCATGATATATAGTCTTTGATAAGGACTGACTTCCAGTATCCTGCCAATGTGTTTAGACACAGTTCAGCAGAAATGAAATGGTACCAGGGCTCTGCTTCATGAGGAATTGGAACGATCAAGAAGAGAGATTTTCTTAATTTTCTTTGGAAGTAGCAAATGAGTTGGCAGTTGCAAGCCAAGAGTAATCAACAGATGTTTCAAAATGGGGACCAAGACTCTTGGAATCAAAACACAACAGCCAGTAAAGATGAGATGAAGGCAATAGACTCTATTAGTGCATGAGAAAAGCAATCGGAGGGAGTTTAAGATAGTGTTAACTGATTACTGTTAACTGAGAATGCTCAGGGAAATGAGAGGAAGAATGAAAATGATAGCGGAAAGAAGTACCAATAGCTGGCAAATACTGATCCTCGTGATTTTGGCTTAAAGGAAGAAGGTGGTAGAAGAGAAGAAATACTCCCATGAGCTGAAGTTATGGCAATAAGAGCAAATTTTTTACACCTGGTGTAATTGCAGGTGCAATCTTGGGTGTTCAAATGAAGTGCTAGCAATTGATGCTCATTTTGGGGTGAGTGGGTGGGAACTTTGCTCCTGTCTCTGCCTGACCCTGGTGTTTTGTCGGAGCATAGAGATGCTGTTGCAGTGCGGAAAATTGCTGGAGCCCTTTGGAAATCCCCCTTGGAGGCCTATTTGCTGTTTCCCTTTGTTAGAATTTTTGGGGTAGGACTTTGTGACAGATCTGACCATCTGGAGCTGTGTGGCTGAAAAAGCCTTGCTATAAAAAAAGCAGATCCTTCTTACTGAGCTAGGTGTGGGTGGTGTTTCAATTTCAAATTGCTTCTATACTTAAGTCTTAGCTAAAAGAGAACTCCAGTAAATATTTCTGTGTTTGTTGTGGTAGGCAAATGTCGTTGTCTTTCATGAAAACCTAAAAATCAAAGAAGAGCTTATTATAAGGTATGGTAAATGACACTGCTGACACACTCACCAGCTAACTCAAAACACATGGTTTATAACTGCTTTTTAAACTTCAAACTATTCTAAAATTTTACTTAAGCTCTGTAATTGTGAGGTGGCTCAGTGGTGTGTGGTTTAAACGTATAGTTGCAAATGCAGACTTTACAGAGCAATGTGTCTTGATGTTGCTAAAAGGAAAAGAATAGAAGGATTCTTTGTGGTCTACAGATCATTAAAAAGTGTTAAACTAAAATGACCTTAAATGAAATTATTTTATATGTTTGTAACAAATAGGGAATAGCATGAAATTATAATTCTGGATCAAATAGAGTCTGAACCAGAAGACTCAAAGTTTTGTTTTGTTTTGTTTTTTATTGCAAAGATAGAAGGCGATAATAGATAAGAAGGACTGTGAGGTGTAAAGATGTACCATGAAAGTCGACATGACAAATGAATAGATCTATCTTTTTCTTTGAGATAAAGGTCTTTGTTCAGATTCTTACATAAATGTGTCTAATACTGTTTATGCAATGCCAGGAAGACAAAGAAATCTTAGCGTAACCAAGAGTGTATTTAAATAACTTCCTCCAATTGAATTGTTGGAGTGGTGGTTGAAATGTCAGTGGTAGATTTTAGAACATTTCTACTAGGTAACTTTTTATAAGTGCTTACACAAAAATTCTTTTGAAATGAGTAGACTTATTTTTTCTTTTGTCTAGAGTAGATAGTATTTGATGTACTTGTGAAGTATTAGGCTTTGCTGGATTGTGTAGATTGGAGGAAGAGATAATGTCTGCCACACGTCTCTGACTAGATTGGATAATACAAGAACTGGATGAAATCCCACTCTTCTCCAACTTCAGACGTCTCATTGCAGTATTAGACTCTCAGTTTTGCTGCGGAGGGAGGAGAAAAAGCATGATTTGGTGTTTCTGTCTATGCAGTGAAGGCAGAGTTAATAAATACATCAAGCAGTAAAACATATTTTGACAAGGGTTGTTGGGAAACTAAAATTCAGTCTATTAGAAAATATGAATTGTTACTAAGCTGATTAACTTGTAACTCAGTATATCGACAGAGAGGATACTTCCTCTGTACTTGATGCTATACTTCCTCTGTGCTTGATGCTGACTTCACTTTCTGGTCTGAAACTACTACCAAGAAAGTTGTTTCAACAGTGAAATACTAGTTGATGGCTGAGATTGTTTGACGGACAGCAGGCACAGAATGAGCCATCCAGTCTGTACGTTTGAAAAGCATCTCAGTCTGCTGAAAAACAGTTTCCTGAATCAAACACATGGAAACCATGGCATTAGTTTTAATGTTGTCTCACGTGGCCCAAGAATGCTCAGTGCAGTTTTACTTCTTTCCTCTTCGTCCTACTGCTTTTTTTTTTTCCTTGCAAAAAGGAGTGTAATGTGAACTGGAATAAGCTTTTCTGAGTGCTGCACATTGTATTCTTCAATTTACAAGTATATCTGCAGCAGCGTTCAACAAACATTATTCATTTCCTAAATATATCCTGTAGAAGAGTCTGATAAAGTGTTATTACTACTGTAGTTTGGATTCTGGACAGTAAAGTGGATGCCAGAAATTGTGTCATGGTTTCACAGCAGCAGCAGAGTATTTTTTTTTTCTTACTAGTTCTCCAACGTGTTGGCCACATCACAAATTGACTTTGTTGTAATGCTAAAAGCATTACAGCCTGCTACTTTCTCGTAAACGCATTTTCACCTCCAGTTGAACTACTGAGTTCAAATGCTTCAGTCACCATAGCAGTATTAAGTTTTGAGAGATCAGTCTTAATTCAGGCTCAATGGTATATGTCTCAAAAGGAGTTAATGCCCTTTGATTGTGGTTGTTAAGTGGACGGCCCAACCATCTGTGCAGAGAGAAAAATTGTAATTTAGTGCCTTAGACAATGTAAGTTGGTGAGAAAAGCAGTGAGAGAGAGGGAGCCCTGGGTTGGTCATTCAACTGGACAGGCATATGTGCTGCAGAAGACAAGAGAACAGGAGAGGGACACAAAGAGACGGGAATCAATGACATGAGCATCATTGGCAGAAACTAGAGAGGGAGGGGAAGGTGTGATTATTTAGTAGCAAAGGCGCTGTAAGGTATTTCATTTACCCGTTTTCCAACCTTTTCAGAATGCTCCTTACTTGGTATGCTGGTCTCTTGCAGGATGGTTGAGCTGGTAACATGATGCAACCATAAAAACAAACAAGCAAACAAAATCAAAATCCAAATAAGCAAATATGAGATGAGTCTAATGCTTATGAGGGATCAGGAAGTATAAATGGTGTTGCACATGAATGTGATCATAAATTGGGGACAATATGACATGCTATCCATAAACTTTTTGGAGGGAAAAGCCAGGAAGAACTGCCTGAGCTAAGGAACAGTGGTAGCAATAAGTATGAACTGATTTGAGCGTAGGTAGGTTTAATATTTGAAGCTTTCAAGCTGTGGCAATAGGAGCCTCTAGAAAAGGCTCTGTGTGGCTCTCGCTACTTGCACTGTGTTGTCCATGCTACCCCTAACTAGTTTCATGACAAAGAGCTTGCTTATGTATTAAGGGGCTGTGGTTGCCTGTGAAAGCACTATATAGCTATGGAATTCAAAACGAATACTTGATCTATTTGTAGTGATCGGCTAAATGCAAAGCTCTTGAACTGTCATAAAGTAAAGAATCAAGTTTCTAAAAGGTGCATTGAACCTGCAACGATTGCGCATTTTATGTTGACCTGAGGGTCCGTTTCTATTTTTCATACATGGTTTGTTTGCTGTAAATAATAAACAATATCCACTTTTAAGTACATACAAACGCTAAATGTTTTACTAGGTGCAGTAATCTAACAAAGCTCTTAGTCTGTTGAATGCATATTTATTTCATGTAAAAATATGCCATCTTTGGCTATCAGATTATCTCTTTAAGTTGTATAATGCAAGTGTGCCTTTTTATTTGTATTTTGCTTTTATGTCCTTTTCCAGATACTACTTGCTTAAGTGTTTCCAAGGGGTTCTAA
Organism: Cariama cristata; assembly: GCF_000690535.1. Classification (NCBI taxonomy): domain Eukaryota; kingdom Metazoa; phylum Chordata; class Aves; order Cariamiformes; family Cariamidae; genus Cariama; species Cariama cristata. Next base: position 66,561 of record NW_009619344.1, on the reverse strand, counting down.
TGCTCAGTTTCCAGAGTCCTTTATTCCATGAACTGAAAATGCAGTTGAAGCAAAATCAATTTTACTTTCTCTGTCTCAAAATTACTACTAAAGAAAACTAAATATGAGTAACACATCTGCATTTCTCCAAAATACATGTTACTGCATGGCAGCAAAGCACATCTGGATTCAAATTGCAGTCCAGTAGTTTCAGAGTCATGATGTTCTGATCTCCATGATAAGACATTTTTGGTACAGGAAAGCTGTTGATTCTTACTATATTCTTTAATTTCACTACATGACGTCACCCTTACTGAGTTAAGAACACACTTATTGGGAAACACTTCTGCATATTTATTCAAAAGTCCAGCAGGTACCCAAATGCTGATTCTGAGATTTCTTTGTACTTTTCAGAGTAGAAATTGCAGCTTATGGTATTATTAGCGCTCAGAATTCTCATACTTCCTTTTTCTTACATGTCATCAGACAGAACATGTCCTGTTGATGCATTGACATTTTATTCAATGAAGAGTATGACATTTTGTTCAATGAATAAAGCTACCTAAATTTCCCTGAAATTTTGTGAATTTGTTTTGAGCTTGCTGTCTTTACAAAAACTTAGAGATTATGCTTGCTTGTTCCTGGAGAAAGTCTAAATAAGCCACTGAGAAAAAGCATCCATTTTGTTTCTGTGGGTTTTTACATTCTGAAAAGTGAATGCTTCACCACTTACAGAACAGTAGCACTTGGGAGTTTTTGTTTGGGTTTTTGGGGGGTTTTGTTGTTTGTTTTTTTGCCTCTGCCTGGATATGAAGGACAGGTTGTGTAGTTATTGTTGGTATTTATCTAATTCTCAATTGACTCTTTCTTACTTTGCAGCTTTGCTCTGTCAGATGAAGCATATAGGTCTTTAAGGGACCAGGACAAAGACCAGTGCATCCTTATTACAGGGGAGAGTGGAGCTGGGAAAACAGGTAATAAGCAGTTTTGAACTTATTAAAAAACATTCAGAGTTATTGAGAGTCTTGCAAAGTGGTGCTAGAGTCTGTAAGAGTTGAGAGATACCAGTATCTTTTTGTGTCTGGCGATTGCAGAAAACGAAAGCTGTCACGCTTGTTGCTGTAGGTGTGAACTTACATAAACTAGTGTTTTTTCATATTGTCACCATGATGCAGTCCTATCGCATGTTAATACAGTATCCTCATCAGTATGCAAAGTCACACTAAAGTAATCTGGTTTGTGATAGAGTATTGCAAGGGCCAGAAAACTTTTAGCCTCCCCCTGTGAAAAATATGAAGACGGAGAAAACTGAATGCTCTTGGTCTTCTAGACTGGAAGACAATCCTTTGATACTTTTGCATATTTTTTAATAAATATACACATTTAAACTTGATTATGCTATATATCAAAGGAAAATGAATAATACTAGCTGATTACTTTGGAAATCTCATCAGTCTTTTGCACGCTGTGCTCAGCCATAATTCTAAGATTGGCTTGTGCACCAGAACACTGTGCTTCTTGGGCAAAGCTGAAATTGCCTTGAAAATGACTGCTAATTTTTAAACAGGAATGGTAGAAATCAAGTGAGGATTGCATAACTGCAGAACGTTTTAGGTAGACCTTAAAAAAGAAAGACGACAGTTATTTTCTGAAATAACAATTTAAAACTGAGGTGACTTGCAAAAGAGACAGTGGGTAGGAATGTATACACCTGTTTCCATGTAATTTAAGAGATTTTTTTTCCTTTGAACCTGGCAAAATGTGGAGCTTTGTATGCTTATACTGAGCAAGACTTAGAGTGGGTAACAAGAAGTTGCTTTCCAAGCCTTTTGTGAAAATGTGAAGTGTAGACTGCTTCTTTGTTTTTCTTTGTCTGATTAGCAGCATCCAATTGAAATCTTGAAATTTTGTGATGCAATCCTTTTTTTCAGTTCAATAATGTGAAAATGGATGTGGTTCAGTAAAAGTGTATATTAAAATAATCAAATTCTTATAAATAGGGTTGTTAGAGATTCTGTCTACGAGTTCCGGCTTTAGAAAGGAGTTCTGTACTGGTATTGTGTAATGTCTTGATTTCCTCAGGAACTGTGAATTATCAAGCACCTCGTACAACTGAGGTCCACCTTTTATTAATTTATTTAAGGTGTAGCAGTGGTTGAGTTTCTGAACTTCTCTATTTGTAGAGAATATTCTGGTAGATTTAGATGTGTATAGAGATTTTAACTATTCTGTAATCTTCATAGACATGTGGGACATAATATGAATTATTCCTTCTTTATAAAGGTAAGTACAGAATAATACAGGGTTTGAAATTCAAGTCAATAATTGACTTAGAATCTGTGCTATTCTCTCTCTAACATTTGATGTAACTACTGTTGCTGAAATGGGACTATTAGCTGAGAAGTCAGGTTTTCATTGTAACAAAAAAAAAGAGGGGGGACAGGAAGGAAGTTCCTGGAGGTGAGGATACAAACTTGTTAGTACAGATCCTATATAACTCTGTTTTAGATTTTTGGTAGCCAGAACATTTGGCATGTTTGGGCTGGAAGAATTGAAACTGAACTGTCATCGGTTGGGTTTTTTTATTTACTTCCAATTTTGTTCTTGCTTCAGTGCGTGTTTATATTGCTAATCGATAGTAACATTGTGCAAGAAAATGTGGTACATTACCAGAATGAGCCATGTATGGTGTATTTAAATGTTTTTAGATGTTAAGGTGGTGATTCCCTTCCTGGTGTCTTTATTGGACCGAACAGAGTTCCTAATAAAAGAAAGGGCCTTTATTTTCTTTCAGCAACATTTAAAGCCTTCAAATCTTGAAGTCACTGTGTGTTGTCTTACTGCATATTATTTTATAATACCTTATTTGCTGCTTCAGTGCTTTCTTCTCTCAGGATTGAGTAGATCATTTAAAGGTGTTGACTGTTTTAGGAAATATTTCAGATAAAATAATTTGGTAATTCCAGGCTCTGAAGGGAACGGATTCTTAAGAATGAGAGCTGGGTTCAAGGTATGATTAAAGGAGATGGGGGGGGCCTTACAGACCCACCTATAGTTCTTGCACCTTGCTTGCTTCCTGTGTTGCAGGTTTGCTCAGTTTTCTCTACAGGACAGTAATTTAATACTAGCAAACAAATTTGATTAAACAGAAAAGAATCAAAATCCAAAGGATTACTACTTCTTTGTCAGTTCTTTCCTGAAATGAAACCCTTAAATTTGTAATAGATCTCTGAAGAACAAGTAATAGGGTTTTTATAACCACTGTATTGAGTTGATAGGGATTCCAGCAGTTAGTAATTACATTGTATATCAGCTGATATTGCCTTAAATTTCACTATCTTGCATCATACTAAACATCACAGGCTCTGTTTATAAACAGAATCCTTTCTCAGCTGCTCTTTGTCCTGACTAGCAAAAACATAAAGGTTGGACGGATTATTTAATATTCATTTCTGTCTGTATATGGATGATTGACACCCATACGAACCCAGCTTTCAGAGTCCAAAAATTGTTTAATAAAAGTTTGTACCTTCAAATTAGTTTCATTGTTTAAATGAATGCTTCACTTTCTCTATTCGTTACACTTTGAAAGAGACTGCATAATGTTATGTGATGTTGCAGTTACTCATTTACTTGTAGTGTACTTCAAAGTTGTAATTACATGTGTTATAGTGTTGTATATTTACACTTGCATTATTCCATATCTGCTGATATAAACCAATTGAATTTTACATCTTGAAACTGCTTGGGCCTATTTTTTCAGGCTAGATGAAAACATTTACGACGTGTCAGCTAGGGATAATGTTCTTTCCTAACTGAATGCCTCTTAATGAGGCCAAGTGAAAAAGTAGAGGGTAATGTGCCATATCCACTGATGGCTACTTTAACTTGGGAAAGCCCTAAGTATTTAAGTCAATAGGGCTGCTGATGTGATGGCATGCATCTCATAGCAGGATATGCTCCTTCCTCATTTCCAGATTGTACAACAATGTAGAAGAAAACTGAATTGAAATGTGCTTACGGTTCCTGTCTGGCATGGTGAAAATGTGATGGAGATCAAGTCTGCAAATCATTTTACGGTCTCTTTGCCAATACTTATCACTGTTTTATTTTGCTCTTCCGCCACAGAGGCGAGCAAACTTGTCATGTCATACGTAGCTGCTGTGTGTGGAAAAGGGGCAGAGGTTAATCAAGTAAAAGAACAACTTTTGCAATCAAATCCAGTTCTTGAAGGTAAGAAACTCGTAGAGCATATAAAAGCGTATTACCTCTGTGTGTATCAGCGTTCCAGCTGAGCTGGTTTGGAAAACTATATGTGTTGTTTCATTGTTATTTGGTGTTCAGAACCATAGGAGATGCTTTTTGTGAAGACAGCTACAAGATTTTGTTCAGTTATGGAGAGGTTTTCTAGAGAAGAAAACAGTTTCCTTCATGAAGGGAGAGCTTAGGAAGTTAGGTCATGTTTCCCAGACTCCTCCAGCTGCTCTCTGAGGGTGTACCCTTTCTTAACCCTGCCTTGATGATGCTTGGCTGTGTCAAAAGACTTAACTTCAGTTCAGTCCCTGTGATTCATTTCCTTCCAAATTATATTATTATAGTCTCTAGTAAACAAACAAGCTCTGTAAAGCATTATTTTTCTTTTAGAGGAAAAAAAAGGGTGAAGAAATAGATCTTAGAAAAAACTGAGCCAATCCATATGCATGCCTGTTGTTCCCTGAAACTTACTGTTCCCTGGGTCTGGTGACTCTGTTGGCCTGTCTTCCTGACAGCTGCCTTTCCTGCTCTCCCGTGAAAGACTTTTTTTTTTTTTTTAAAATTAGCCATTTTAATTTAAAGATGTTGACTGCCAGAAACAGGATCTTAATTTTTCCTGGAGATAGGATATATGATCCTCAAAGCTTGCAGTTTTGTTGCATTGTCTAATAATTGCATTCAGAAGTGCCTTGGTTAGCGTTGACTTATTTAGGTCTATTGTGTTGATTCCTGGCTCAGTCTTTCCCACAGTTCTCTAAGCTATTGTGGTGCTCAGACAAATTCTTGTGACTGCTGTACAATAGTTTTGCATTATGGCCAGATGATATGCAGTGTTTGTAAGACTGTTGAGTGTCAACATTTTATTTATTGCCTAGCTATCAATACATATATGCCATGATTTGGAGTCTATAGGGAGCAAGCACTCTACAAGTGAGAACAGGAGGGAAAAATAAAAAAAAAAGCGAAGGGAATGCAAAAGTGGGCTAAGAGCAGTGGTGAACTTGATGGGTAAAATGTGGTTACTGACTGTATACAGGACAAAAATTGTATGCAAAGACTTGTAAAGAAAGGAAATGTTAAAATGTAAGAATAATAAAAATGCTGGATAAGCCTGTCTTTGATGATCAGATATGTTCCACTTAAAGCTGAATGGAAGGATTGCAATCTTCCATTGTTTTGGATTCACAGAGAAGAGCTGTGTTGCTTTTATCACTGTTCTGGAAGGCAGATTTCAGACATAGAGGTAGTATAGGAAGTACAGCGGTTTTTCTTGCCAAAGCTGGATTGTCCCCCAGGGACTGACAAATGTATTGGTTTTCTTGTTGGTTGGTGAATCTTTGTTTTAATGCAAGAGGGATAGACTAAGCTTACAGGAGAGTGCCTTATTATTTTAAAGTGTTATTTGTTCTACTTGCTGTGCTGGTAACTGCCTATTTAGCTTTTTGGAAGGTAGGAAACTGGATTATTCCATGAGGTTGCTGAGCGAGCCTTGCTGCTTGTATACATTTTAGACAGAAATTAAGCATTTGTGGTTAGATTTATATTTGTTTTTCTTTGGTAGTTCTGTTTTTGTTGAGCTGCAGTGCAAGAAAATGGCATAAATGTTACATATGCGTAATTTATCTTACGGGAATTTTTTTTTTAACTACAGTTGCTACTGTAAATTAACTTTTAGAAACAATGAACTTAAGGGAAAACCGAGGAATGTGTCTCATGCTTCATAATGGAACGTTTGTGCTTGATTCTGTGCAGTTATAAATGACTCTACTGTTCGGCACTGTGTTTAAGAAAATGCAGCTCAGAGATTTGGTTGTTGAAAAGATGATTTATTGCAGGGCATGAAGATTTTAAAAACAATTCTTTCACTTATCCTTGGCCTTCAGGAGCAACAAACTTTTCCTTTTGGCTTCAGTTCTTTGATCAAGAATAAGTCTACTCATGCAAGTTTGTTGAAGCCTAAAAGCACGTATTTATTTCTGTCCAAAAAACATTGACTTGACTTGATCTTTGAAAATATATATGCTCTATAAATAAATACTGGGATAAATAAAGTCTCCTGTTGGAGTTGGAGTGCTATACTTGATAATATAGGGGACACTCCTGTTCAATTTCATGTGCTTTGACAATGTGTGACATTTAGAGCTTGAACTGTCCTCCAGTCTGAGTTCTTGTCCTGCCTATGTTCTAAGCTGGTGGGTGCCCATCTGAATGTAGCCCTGGGAAGGCCTTTCTCGGAGAGTTTTCATTGTCAGAAAACTTGAGCTAAAGAAACTAAAACCAAACTATTAAAAAAGCTAGTTTAGGTCAAACTGAAAAGAGTGTGTTAAACTTCCGTTGTAAATCAGACTTATTTCAGCTGATTAATATTCAACGTAAGCTAGGATAAATGTGTTGGAATAGCATAAATAAATTGGTTTCGAAGCATTGATTAAACTACCCCATGCAAACAATTTGTAAGTGTCATTCTGTAATTTCCTCAGTTGTGGCCTCCCATTTTTTACCATCTTAACTTCTGGGAACTAAGATTTATTTCTTTCTCGGAATTGAAGAGAAAGAAGTATTTTCTATATTTAAAGTTGTTTGGGTAATCAGATTTTAAATTTGATGATTCAAACCCCAAGGATATATGCTCAATCCAGGTGCAGTTTTGTCTTGGAACCATTTTCCCTTGTATGTTTTTCTTTCACTTTTTTAAACAAAGGAAGTGATGAGGGAAAACTTCTTTAGACTTCCGTAGGTGTGTTCTCATTTGTGACCATGTCTGTCGCACTCCATCTATCCTCAGTGACTGATACTCATACAACAAACAGGGTATTCTTTCTCGGAAGTCTATGGTTCCTTTAAAAATATGAACAGTCATAGATATTTTAGCATTTAAATATTTTTTACTGATAGATTTGATTGTCATATTTGTTTTTCTCTTTTCCCAGCTTTTGGAAATGCCAAAACTGTGAGGAATGACAACTCTTCTAGATTTGTAAGTATTTTCCTCAAGGCTGAGTTTGAATTCATTTTAGGGGAGCATGTTACGTTGTTGTCTGTTTCTGTTTTACCTTTTATCAGTCATCAAGGCATCTGTAAGGAGGGAATGAATCATTTGGAGAGAGAACATTCTTGTAGTTGTCTGAGGACTGTGGAGTTTGGAGAAGGCAAGCACCTTCAGTAGCAATCAATATTTAATTTTGTACATTCGAGCATGTTCTCTTTCCCGTGTGTTAGTAGTGCATTATTAGCAGTCACCCCTCTTTTTAAAAGATGTTTCACCTCCTTATCAGAAATCTTGTTGGTTTCTGATGTGGGCGTAGAGTTCTATTAGAGAATCAAAGTAGAGGCTAAAAAAAATAATTAGGATGTGGCAGTCTGTGACTGCATGAAAACATAATTACAGCACAGCTGGATTCTTCATTTCTGTCACTGTTGGCTTTAATGTCAGTGACTATGTGCCTAGCAACTGGTCTGCTTTGCAAGTCGGTCCTTCTGCATGATCTTCTTTTCCATCTATGTGTATACATTTTTTTGGTAGAATTGCTACTTCAGGTTCTCATTTTCTTTCTATGAAATTTCAAACTATGTTTACACCTTTAGTTTTAATAGAAACATTTGTAATGTTACTTTTTTGCTTATATTCTTTATAATTGACTGGTGTATTCAGGCTTTTTTAGCATGAAACTTAATGTGAAATTATAGGAATTGACAATTGACACCCCCCCCCCAAAAAAAAAAAAAGGTTGAACCTAGAGTTGGGAGATTCAGAAGTGTGAGTATACCTCATAATTTCTCCTGTTAGAATCAGAAGACTGAATGCAACTTTGTAATTTGCTCAGCTTGTGTGCAGAAGAGTAATATAATGAGATTTGTAAAGTAGACAACAGACGACACATACATACACTGGGAAAATGGTGCATTGTGAGTAAAAGCAAATGGTTAAAAGCCTGGGATGTTGTGATACTGGAGAGTGGCTTTGTTTCCACATGGGAGACTTCTCTCCCCTTCCGTTCTGATTCTTGAGGGCTGATGATATTGTTCCACGTGGCTATGAAAGCTCCTTCTGCAACTATCATTGCCCCTGCTTGTGAACAGAGTGAAGGGTCTTCATCACAAAGTCAGGGCCAAAATTTGAGGCACTGTAGAAAATTTTTTTTGATAGAAAGAAGTAGAAGAAAGAAAAAATGCAACTATCACAGATGATGTACTACAGAAAGGAGGGAGTAGACAGCGAAGGGGAAAAGAGGTGCCATTTGCAAACAGAAGTCTTTCCAGGACAAAGTGCAACCAACGACTATTTCACTTTTCAGGTCCTTGCTCATAAACACAAGGCTAAAAATACTTCTGGAAACATCCAACTGGCGCAGTCCTTGGGAAATTAAAATTTCATTATCTGATTTAATTCTTTATCTCAGAAATTTGAATTTGCTCAGAATTGACTTCAACAAGAAAGCACAAGTACTGTCCTGTCTAGCCTGCCTCAGCTGCCAGCAAGGAGAAGAATAGAGTTTAAGTAGAGTCAGACCAATCTTGACAAAATACCCAGTAAATTAGAAAATATCTCTGAGGGAGTCAATGTAGTCAATGTAAAGTGCTTGTTTTTTATGTTCTGTAATTAAAATCAAAAGAGAAAAAAAAAAGAGAACTCTTCCTAAATGCAGGGAATAAGGAAGTATGAACACAAAGCTTCTCTTTTCAATAGGTTGTTTTTGTCCTCTGTTAAGTAAGCACCAGAGGGTGGTGAGATCATTTCTGTGCATGGCTTGTGGAATTTGGTTGAATTACTACCAGCAGTTTTTATCTTTCTAAATTTCCTTGCCAATGTGAGCTGTGCTGCTTGTGCCTTTTCTACAGGGTATGGGTCTGTCCATTTTATCACTGTTAAATGTAGCTATTACTGCATTAAACACTTGTCATATAAATTAAAATGATGCAAAGACCAGAGCAATCTTCTATGATGTGGAAAAGTCAAACAGAAGTCAAGGAAACACACTGCGCCAGTACAGCTAGAAATGAAATTGCTTTTGTGGTGACAGTCTGTTAATTTTTGCCTCTGGTCTCCTAAGTTATGAGGGACAGAGTTCAGTGGGAAAAATCCATCACTTTTACAAGGCAGACACATGCTTAGGGACAGACACGCCACGATTACTAACAGTAATCGTTGCCAACCAGTCCTTCAAGTCAAGCTGAGTGTCTATCGTTCAAGTGCCCTGATCGCTCCGAGATTTTACATTGAGAAAATAAGTCTATGTGGAAGATAATTTCTTCCTGCATTCCTCTGTTAATAAGCATGGTAATGCCTGCATGGCCACAAGTACCGTTCAGTGTTCTTGGCATTCCAGTGAAAGTTTTTTATAATGTACATTTTCTTCATATAACCTTAGAAACTGAGCAAATTACTGGTTTGCATTACAAACCTGATTAAGGCTATTCTCATTAAAATCTCTGGCTATGATAATACAGTTGTCTTAGAAACTTTGAATCATTTTTTTTGTTTTTCAAAATTTGACTGAGTGTATAGGAGGTTGCCAGATTGCTCTTTTAACCTGTAAAAATGACCAGCTAACTTCTTAAAAAAATGTCTTGAACAGTATTTCTTAAAACAGAACTTATGGTCTTTAAAATATGTTGCTTTTACAGGGAAAATACATGGATATTGAGTTTGATTTCAAGGGTGATCCACTTGGAGGAGTTATAAGCAACTGTGAGTATTACTCTTGGATTCAGCATATTAATAGCTTAAAATGTTTTGTTCAAAAAGGGAGATGGTTAAATTATTGAAAAGATTAACTGTGTTTGCCTAACTGAATCGCTCTCCATTATGTGATAAATTCGGCTTTTTAATTTTATTGTTGTTTTGGTGCTGAATAGTGTACCTTATGGTAAGTGAAAACAGACTTGAAGAAGTAAGCATGAATAATGAATGTACTGTATTGTTTAAAAGGCACTGAGTAATGTGCGTGGGTTCATATATTGTCTCTGAAGCTGGTAGGAGATGGATAAGGGTATCTGAGGCTCTTTTTATACTTGAATCCCTGGGATCAGTTGTGTTACTTGATTTGATGGGTCATGTATTTATGGTAGATGATGTCTGAGATATGGTGTTTTGTAATTTCTAAGAGTGATACAAAGTATGCTGGAGATCAACCTGTGGTGAGTATGTTTATTAGGAATCAAAGCGTTCTGTACTAACTTTAACACACCTCACAGTGTAGGAAAAAACATCATGGGAAAGGGTGAAGAGCTGTTGAGTTTAGGGAGGCAAAGGTGGCCTTGGAGGTTGTTACTTGATGTGAGGATGCTGCTATGAAACTGTAGCAATTCAGAAATTTTAACCAGCTCTCTGTTGGGAAGAAAGAGGCTGGGAACTGAATGCTAGCCCAGGATGCTTTGACTTGCTTTCCTTTTGAGAGTTTAAATGCAGCTTTTAAAAGAAATTGCTCTTCTGTGCTATATAAAGCTATGTTTGTTTGTTTTTCTTATTTTTAAAAAGGGATGGAGGAGGGCAATGAGTGACTATACTAGGTGTCACTGACCTAGCCTTGATCTCTCTTCCCACTCAGCCAAATTAATCGCTGTTTCTAAAGACTGACTTTTGACTCCATTGGCATTTTACTGGTTGTGAAATAATGAGAATCATCCAAGGTGAACTGTACTCTCTGTTTATAATATAAACATTTTTTAAAGCATTGTGAAGAATTTTATGCATAAATACAGGTTTTGTTTTTTTCATAGGACAAACATTTTTTTCTGGACCAGGTCACCTCTTGGAACTGTGCCCAAAAGACCATGATTTTTGTGAGAGAGTAGATCTCGAAACTCAAACTGGTCACTATTTAAGTGTTTACAGCTATCTGTTAAATTTGACATTTGGCAGTCAACGAAATTAGAGGCCAAACATACTCAGTGTATTCATCAATAATTAAATGTGAAGAAAAAGGTTCTAGGAGGCTAGCTGTGTTGTTTGTTTCTTTTTGTTTCACATTCAAAATAGATACATAAAAATGAACTCTCCTTTGTAGAGTGGACATTCAACAGTTTGTCTTTGAACTGTGCTGAGTCATCTAATTAAAATATTGTGTCATATCAAAATGTGATCCAAATGGTTGCTCTATAGTTTATCTGCCTTATCAATCTTTGCATGTTGTAATTATATAATTACATATAGTTATAATGATGTGATGACATATGCAATCAAGGGCAGACATATTTTTAGATCTTCCTAAAAAATGCCTATTTTAGGCGTTCTCCCTTTTTTTCCTCACATTTAATAAATATCTAATAGCAAGAAGATTAATTTAAATTTAAAAATAAAGACCTTATGTGTAAACCCTGTTGTGGAAAAGATGTTACTTGCTGAACTATGAAACACCCCATACTTGACCTGAAAGGGTATGTCACAGGTAGATACTGAGTTCCTGTAGCTGCGTGTTAATCTGTTTCATCTTTGATTTAATGTTTGCAAAATTTGATAGTCCATCCATCTCTCTTTAAAAGAGAGACTGAATTCTGTACAGTTTTGAAGCAGATTTGTTGTCATGCCTCAGATCTTTTCCACACATCTGCAGCATTGCATTGCAACAGAAGTGTTTCTATTGTGAGGTATCACCGTTCTTGAGATATCAGGGTCTTAAATTGTTTTACACCACTTACAATTTACTCTGGTTTTAGTCAAACTTAGGATTTGTTGTCTTAATTCATCAAGTAGGAAGTCAAGTAGTGCTGAATTTTCTTATCCTTAAAAGGGAAAGTATGATTAGTTTGTTCAATGAAAATTCTTTGATTTCTGACCATCTGTTGGTTCGGTGTTAATATGATTTGAAGATGGTATCATAATATGTTGATTAAACTTTAATAGTTGTATCTGATGAGCTTGATTTCCAAACATTAATGAAGTTAGTGGGCTTTTTGGATCATAGCCTATGCCACCAAGCTGTATTTCATACTGTGAGTGGCTGGAAGCAAACACGGTGAACATCTAGTTTATTTTGGTGGCAAGAAGGCTGATGAAGATAAGCTACTAATTTTATCAGACTGGTAAAGAGAAGCAGAGACCCATTAGGCTAAAAGATCTTGTTTGAAATGGTCTGGTCTGTCCTACTCTGAAATGCTATGAAGCTCTGTGAAAGGCTAGTCAATGTGCCCCAGACCCTTCCTGTAGCAGCTGATGCTATTATGACCTTCCCTTGGGCCGTTCTCCTGATGCCCTTCAGTGAACTCTTCCTTCTTAATGACAGGCGTTAACCTAAAAGTGAACCTTTCAGGGGATGGAGCTCGAGGGTAAAATTATCATGACAATGCATACTGCATGTCTGTCCAGTCCAGTTTGCAGTGAATGGAAATGTCTGTTGGCTTTAGCAGGAGCTGGTGAATCTGAAATGTTTGATGTGCCATAAATGGAAGGGTAAATCTTTTGAGTAAAAATAGAATGGGAATAATGAAATGGAAGGGGTTTGTAACACCTATTAAGTCAGAACTAGTATGTTCCCAAACTGAAGATATTTTATGTTTGAACAGCGTAAAATACATATAGACTCATTACATGTACATTACATGGCTGCTCAGAGCTTCTGACTGCACTGATTTCTAAGGCATTTGACATATCACTATAGCATGGTGTACAGTCATAAACTGAGAGTGGAGAATTTGAGATGAAGATGAACGTGATTTATGCAAACTTTATATTACTTCAGTCAGGAATTTTTTCCACTTAGACTACAAAAGAAAAATGATTTCAGGTAGTATGTGTTGTACTTGTTTGATCCTACATCGACAGCAGCTGAGGTGTGGGGGTGAGCAGGAGGGTGAAGAAGGCTGAGTAAGCTGAGGTATATAGTAAGCCTGAGTCATTCGTGTCCTCCCTTTTGGTTAGTTTTCTGTGAAGGTCCTAGCTTGTTTTCCTAATGGGTGGGAGATGCTGGAATCCATGTAAGGTGAGGTGCACAGTCCTGGTGCCAGCTAACAGCCAACCCATCCGTTCACAGGCTCACCCCTTTCATGTGCATGGGGTTAGGAAGCCCAAGTTACTCATGAACATTCCTGAACACTAAATCCTTGCTGTACCATCACCTATGACTGTAGACATCCCATCACTGTTTTGTAACAAACGCCAGTCCCGCTTAAAGGTATGCTGGTGCTTTAAAATGCATTTACAAACAGGCAAATTGCATTTACATTTTCTCTCACGGAATTGAGCATGAGGTGTATTTGCTCTTTCTGTCCTCCTGCGGGCTGGTTATGGTTGCTGCTGTTGCAGTGAGCAGTCTTGTCAGTGCTTACGTGCTCGGAGTTTGTTTTTTTTTTTCCAGAGCACTTGCAAGGAAAGGCAGTTGGAGTGTTGGGTAGGTAACTTGCTTTTACCTGAGTGTAATATTGTGGAATTAAATTACAGAAACCATCAATGCTATTCGTAGTTTTCCATTTATTATAACTGTGTTAGTGGGGATGGGAGCAGGGGAAAGCAGAAAAGAAGTTTCTTTTCCACCTGAAATTACAGAATAATATGTATTTTATGTAAAAATGGGTATGGTTGTTTTTGAAGTAATAGGTGCTAGTTGCAGTAGCTTGTACAGCTCTGAAATGCGACTCACTGTTCCCAGATGCTGCGTCTGTTCTGTACTCAAGGCAATGTTTGTGGGTACACTTGGTTCATTAGTTTTGTGACTGGTTTTGTGTACGCTAAATTTTATGGTTGAAATGGTTTTGCATAGTACAGCCCAAAATGTTTCACGCTTGTAGTTGTTTAGATCTTTTGAAAAGTACGGATCTTACAGATATTCTGGGAAAGATGTTCTAAGTCTTAAATTTTCACATTTCGCCTGGAATTTTTCTGCTGAAAGATATCTAGCTTTTAGCAATAGGTGATCTTTCCTAATCTGCCTAAGCCCTTCAGTGATTTAATGAGTAACTAGAAGACAACAGTCATGGGAGTGAAGTACAGTATATGTAAGGCCTGCTTTTGAAAAGCCATTTTTTTACCAGCACAGGGTACTTAAAGTCCAAATAACAAGTGATTAAGAAGGGGCCCTGTTTTGCCATCTTTTCCAACAACAACATGAAAGAAATATTTTCTTTCCAAAGTAATTTAATTTTTACAGTTGTTTTGATACATGTTAAATGTTTCAGTTCAAGCAGATGCATTGTTAGAGAATGCAGAAAGAATACCTAATCCATAAATACACCATATGTAGTTCTGTATGTTCTCTCTAGATAATTCTGTACAGACCCTATACATAAATTTTATAGACTATATAACAAAGTGTAATATGTGTAGAGTTTGGGGTTTTTGCTTGTGTGGATTTTCACATGGATAAGTGCCATCTGTCCACACATGCCACTGTAAACAGAATTACCAAGTAGATGTGTGTAGAAATCTGATGAGCATCTTTGCATCTTCTCTTTTGGGACTGTTTGACCCACAGGATTTGTAATCACATGAGAGTTAACACAAAAGTTACTGGTAGTGCAGTTGTTGCTTTAAGGAAAATGCATTTGGTTGATTTATTAAAATGCTAATTAAGGCGAACAAAGGGAAGAAGTTTTCTTAAGAGTAGTGCAGGTGGTCTGGATCTTTTCCTACCAGTCTGATTTCAGTCAGCATGTGAACAGAAAGAAAATGAAAAAAAACCCGGAGAATGGGTGCAGCTTTAAAAAGAATTGGTAGCAGCTGCTTTATTAAGGTAAATACCTGATTTTCTGTCAGTAACTGCTTTCTGGAACTTTTTTCCTCAATTACAAAGGCTGACAGAATATGGAATATTGGGACTTTGGAAAGCTGACTCTTAATTAGTTAACTTCAGTGCTTCTAAAAATATATAAATAGGATAAACTGTGGTGAAAAATCCAAGACGATTATCCTTCTAACATAACTAATTTGACATGTGTTCAAGAAACTGCTAGATCTGCTGAAGGCATGCATGTAATTAGAAGAAGGCTTATATACAATATTTTGCCAGGATATGTAGCTGAGTTTTTGTAACACCATTTGAGTAAATTTATATGTAGAATATTTTTAAACCCAAATAAGCTGAACTTCATGGCTTCAATATCCTTTGAAAATACAGACGTTTCCTGAAGTGCGTGTAGCCACTGCAGGAGCTGAAGTTGCTTATTTCTTAGAGATTGTGGGTTTACTATGTGGAGAATCAGTGTAGAGCCCTTGTGTCTTGTGTGCCAGTGAGGAAAGGAAGGAAACACTTTTTTTTTTTTTGACAAAACCAGTGAGTGACAGAGATACCTGTCCAGAGGTTCTCTTACCGCGTCCCTCTCCCCTGTCCTGGTGCGCTGGGGACCACAGCCTTTCAGTGCAGCACAGGCTGAACAACCTTTGTATTGTCACCTCCATGGTAAATATGATGTGTAGGGTCTGAAGTGTTTGCAATGTGTTGCAAGTCAGTCTGCTTCTGCTGTCTGCCTGGATTCCCACCCTTATTGGTGAGGCTTAGAAATGTGCCTGTCACTAACGGTGGTGGACAAAGCAATCATCTTGTCAAACTACTCAATCAGTGCAGTGATGCTTTTCAAAGTGCTGCTTTTCCATTTCACTTTAAGTGTCTTATGATGGACGTTCTGTCAGTCCCATTGGGAATTATTTCACAGTCTGATGCATCTGAGGATCACAAAGCGCTACATGATTATTCCGTTTAAATTCTTTCTTTATTTGGCTTCCCCTTTTCATTTACCTATCTTTCATGTGCTTAGTCTGTTAACATTTTAGCTCTTTTCAAACCCTTCACCCATGCAATTGTTCTTGCCAAATCTTCATTTTGTCATGGTCCTGCAAATCAGTTGATGTCTTTCGAGCACATTGCTTCCCTGACCTGAGTTTTCTTTGCAGCTCGTAGACTGCAGCATTTAGAAGTGTACTGGGCTTACAGCTTGCTCAAATACTTATTTGAGAAATACGTACTAATGTGATATGTTGTGATAAGGTTTGTGCCTACCATTTATCATCATCTGATTTGCTGCTGATGATATAAAGCAATGAAGTAGAAAATGATGGGGGATTATATTTATATTAAACAGTTTTGCTCCAACAATCTTTCCCTGACCTGTGAGATTTTGTTTGTTTGTTTAGATCTGCTGGAGAAGTCTCGTGTTGTTAAGCAACCAAGAGGTGAAAGAAACTTTCACATTTTCTATCAGATACTGTCTGGTGCGTCAGAAGACTTCCTCTGTGAGTGTTGCCCTTGTGCCATTTTCAGATATGAGTCTTTATATTTAATGTGCTGTTCTACGCATATCTATCTTTGTTGGAAATGTGATATTGGTTCAGTGGCAATAGTAATACCTGAAGTAAATATATGGTTTGGTATTATCGAGATATCTGAGTCAGAATTGGCTTTGCAATGTATTATAAATGAAGAAGAAAGCCTGTGCTTATTCAGAAGGCTCGTAATTAAAAGATCCTTGAAGAAAACTTAATCCTACTAGTAACAACAGTTCTTGACAGTACTGGTTCTGGTGTAAAGGAGCTACTAACAAGAATGCTGTTACTAATGATATTTTTATTTGATTTATTAGGGAAACTCAAACTGGAGCGGGACTTCAGCAGATACAACTACCTGGGCCTTGATTCTGCCAAAGTGAATGGAGTGGATGATGCTGCAAACTTCAGAACAGTTAGGGTAAGAAGTAACAGGGATTGGATGTAAACCCCAAAGGGCTCAACAATAATGCAGAGTCCTTAGGTGCTCGGTCTGGCTGTTTGCTGTGGGCTGGGCTGGGAGGGCCATCTTTTCTGAGTGCTCGTGCTCTTCATGCAAGGATATAGTGTGTTTGCACAGGGAAGCTTACCTACAACTAGAAAATACAAAGAACCAAATTTCTGGAATATTCTAGTGGGAATACAAAAAAGACAAAAAATAAAATAGAAAGAAAAAGGAAGGAGGAAAAAAAAAAAGCCCAAACCTCTTGATCAGATCATGGAAAAGGTTATATTGTGTAGTTGCTTGTGATGGCAGTGACTGAGCTTCATGAACCAGGTGATACTGACCAATTTGAAGGAAAAACAAGGTTCGGATGGTTCTCAAGATGTTTTACTGTGATGTTTTTGCTTGATTGCTCTCAGAGACAAGAAGAATACAGGACCCTGTTACCCAGCATATGCAAATTTAAATTCTGAAAGTTACTGGCTTTTAGAGCAATGGAGTGGATTGAGAAGACAGCCATACCTGTTCATTTGACTGTGAAAAATAGGGTTGGGTTATAGACTAAATTAAGTGGCTAAAAAAAAAAAAGTACTGCATTTTAGAAACTCATAAACGGAATGAATCCTAGAAGTGGACTGAACTGATGTGCCAACTCGATTATGAGATCTTCTTTAACCTGTCTTTTATATTTAAAAACTTACTTATCTAAGCATAGTAATTACATCATGTTCTTTTTGTAGCAAAAGTGTTCATAAAACATTTCTAATTTATGCAAATACAGATAAATGGTGAATTTTGCAAGTATGGTCTGTTTAAATGTAGATTCTTTTCTCTCATAGTTTTATCTGTCCCCTTTCCAGAATGCAATGCAGATTGTTGGTTTTATGGATCATGAAACACAGTCTGTTTTTGAAGTGGTGGCGGCTGTTCTGAAATTGGGAAATATTGAATTTAAGCCTGAATCTCGTGTGAATGGCCTAGATGAAAGTAAAATCAAAGATAAAAACGGTAAGATGAGATTAGTGATGGGAAGAAAAACACTAATTTGTCTGAAGTCATTATTAATTTTGTAGTTTCTGTAGACATACAATGTCCTTACAGATGAAGTAAATTAGGTTGTTTCCAAAACTCACCCGCAGGCAAATATGGGTTTAATTCTGTGCAATTTCAGTTGCTGTGTTGGAAATTCCAAAAGTGATTATTTTTTTTTTTCCACTATATTAGCACTTTCTTGTTAAATGTTAAATGGTGCTATGTGTTTTTGTAACTGCTTGGTTATTCTGCAGTGGAGGCTTTTTATTCTTTTGCAGTTGGGTATCTCTTGCCTGTAATGTCAGGTTCATTTGGTCATGTTTTTGCAGTTGATAGGTTTTGAAAGTTCATTTATTCTCATTTGAAGGTTTTTCATAATAAAAAGTAGTTTGTGATAAGTGGAAGAGAAATTTCTTTACAAAAATAACCAGATAGAAAGTGCTTTTAAAAACAATAACTCTGTTTCCTCCTGCTGTGCGTATTTTTAAAAACTTTGCTTGGCAGGGCAGCTGGAAGAGAGTGTGGATGGGGGGCACTTCTGTTGAAGAAAACCTGTTTTGGGAAAATACTGAGCTACTTGAAGGCTAATAGTTTTGGGGAAGAAAAAGAAACGATACAAAAGAATTCATTGTGTTTATGCTCTGCTTTTTCATGCTAGAACTCAAGGAAATCTGTGAGTTGACGGGTATAGACCAGTCTGTATTGGAAAGAGCTTTCAGCTTCCGGACAGTCGAAGCCAAGCAAGAGAAAGTTTCAACAACACTAAATGTGGCTCAGGTAATAAAAAGAGGTCCTGATTTTAAAGGAAAGAATAATTTTCAATGGCAATTTATTCTACATGCCTAAACCATAACTGCCCCAATAAAAACTACAACTCATAAGCTGTACTGAATAAAACACATCACTAGCATAAGTGTGTTTTTTCTTCAGCAGTTTCTAAGTGTTCAAATATACTGGATGTTTTGGTTTTATGTGTGAATTACCCCAAAAAGCTGAGGGATAGGAAAACCGTTGCAGAGAATGAAAAAATTAAACATTTCTGCACAAAACGCATCTTGAAAGTATTGTGGCAGACTGTTTTCATTTAGAGCAACTGGTGTAATTTCTTGAGACTGGTACGCCCTGGGCTGCTGAAAAACTTTTGCTGCCAGTGAGAATTTATCTTTCTGCAATGCTGCAGAGCCAGTGTGATTGCCACCTGTGTCTCATCAGCTCAGGCTAGCAGGCATGTCCTTTCCCTAACCGCAGCTGCTCAAGTGCCTTTGTTTAGGATTAGGATGGGGGATGTGAGTCTTTAGAGGATATCCGGATGAGCAGGAAGGGAGTCGAAGTGCCCTGATTTTCCAGCCAGCCTGCGGCCAGGAAGGCAGAGGGGTGCACCAGTAAGTCACCGTTGCTGCCAAAGTGTCCTGGCGCCCCTGATCTGTCTCCGGTGCCTGCTTAGGCAGAGGCACTGCTGCCTGAGCTGTTCTCACTTTTTCATAGCACCTTTAAGATATATCAGTTACACAAAAAGTTTGGGCTTAGCCCAGCATTTATAACATTTCTCTTCTTTCTTCTGTTCAGGCTTATTATGCCCGTGATGCTCTGGCTAAGAATTTATACAGTCGACTGTTCTCTTGGCTTGTGACCAGAATCAATGAGAGCATTAAGGTATTGATGTTTTGTGCCTCTTAAAAAAATCAATAGAAATCCTTTAAATTAAAGTGGATAGTAAAACTGTATTTGCCAGTTTCATTTTTCCCGGTTGTACGCTGCTACACATGGTACAGATGAATAACTATCACAGCTCAACAAATTGCTATCTACTCTGTTTTTAAGCTTATGGAAATATTCATGTCAAGTGTATTTTGGGAAACAGTATTTAACATTTTAATTTACAGAATTTTACACCCTACGTATGAGTTACATTGGTTTTCTTGATTCCCAAGTATGAAATGTACAGATGACTGACTCAATGTTTAATTTTTTTTAAGGCACAAACAAAAGTGAGAAAGAAGGTAATGGGGGTGCTGGACATCTATGGCTTTGAAATTTTTGAGGTAAGACCTTTATAATGGTAAACATTTAATGTGAGAGCTGTTTTTAAAGCTTCATAGAGTAGTTCAAGAATTTGTAATCAGAATACATGTAATTTGAATCAAGTGTGTCATTCCCGACAAAAAAACACTGGAAAAGTAAGCCAAAGAAAGATGTCTTAGCATGTCTGGTGATTGAAACAAAGAATTATGAAAGCCAAACTTGTGTTTTTACACCATAGGTAAATAAATATTTATGATGGGTAAACTAATGTATTTTGTTGTGACATACCTTCTGAGCACGAGAGAAACTCTGGCAGTGTCATTTCTGCCCTGAGGCATTTTGTGGATATCTTTGAAGAAGCTTTATAGCCTTTAAAAAACACAACAAAAACTATACTTTTTTTCCTGTCAAACAAGGAATTATATTCCATTTCATCTCAATTCATGTAGATAGATATTCTATATGGATTCCTAGCTAACAATCTGTGGCTCACTGTGTTTGTTTATGATAGTGTTTTTAGACTGGTGGTATTTTGAAACAAAAACAATCAACAAGGGGTTTTTAATTGGGTTAGAGAACACCAGGGAGAGGGACTTTTCATAAATCTTATTCTGACATTTTTTTAAAAGAGATTTATAGATCTTGCTTGGAATCTGCATAGTGTTTAAACTAGAAACTCAACTGGTGAGAAAAATCAGTAGAAAACATGCAATCCTTACCCACTTCCCTACATCCCTCCTGAAAATCCATGGAGGTGTGTTTAAACTGTGTAGAAGATGGGAATAATCCAGAAAGGAGTAGTTATACATGGGAGGGTGGTGTAAGTTTTATTTCAGAAGTATCACATCAAAGTATGTGCAAATCAAAATACCTCTATGAAGAGGAAGAACAAAGCTGATGCTTGCTTCAGGGGTTTACTAAGTTAGGTTGTATTGTTTGCATTAAACAGAAGAGCGTATTTATGAAAATATATTGCAAGCAGTCAGGTGGCTGAATTTCAATGCCAGATTTGTTTGGAGCTGGTCCTTGGCGTACCTTTAGAAAGCTGGACACTGGAATGGTACTGCTGGCATCTTTGGGCAGGACTCTTGTTTTCACTAGCTCTTTCTTTTGTGTTTGATTAAGAGTAAACATGTAGGATGAGGTGGGAGACAGAAGCTTGCACTAGCACACAAGCCAACTGAGTCATTGTGTGTGTGGGATGGTGTTCCAGACACAAGGTTGTTTCTCGCATGTAATTTTCTTTTATTGTAGGAATTCAACATCTTAGAAGGACATAAGTAAGTAATTGAGTACAGGAGATGTAAATTTGCAGAAGAAAAATGAAAAGACAAGGCTCTTTTCACTTACCTTTCATACTGAATTACAATGTAGTTTTCCCAATTCATACAAACTCAAAAGCTTTAAAATAATATGGGTAGTTATTGTTCACTCCTTTAAATGCTGAGTATTGGTTCTACTGGAAAAGGTGGGAAAGATTTGCCTTGTGACTTGAGGATCAAATTCATCAGTTACATTCATACAAGACAGGACTCTTCCTCTCATGAGTTAAGACCTATGGTGAGAGCAATAGCCAAGCAGCTTGGTTCTGTGTCACAGAAACAATGGAATTATTTCTGAACATTCAAAATGGGAGTCAGGTAGTATACGAGAAACATACATGGCTTGTACTATACCATATTTTAGTTTAAAGATGTTTGAGAAAGAAACTTGATTGGTTTAGGTTTCTAGAGGTAACTATTACAGTTACTGGTATTGAGACTGTGTGGCAGTACTGTAATTCAACGGGTGAATGATAGAAAAACAGTCCATTAGAAAATCTTGAATCAACTTTATTTCCAGTACTGCCTACTTAGCCATCCCTGTGTTTCCAGACAGGTTAATTTTATGATCAGAAACTGCTGACTTATTCTCAATTGAATCAAAAGCAAAGATATTCTTTCAAGGAAAAACAAAATTAATTTTCTGTGCAACTCTAGTTGGAACAATAGATGATATCATAATCCTTAAATTAAGTAAAATAATCCTGTCTTGAACACTGTATAGGCAAAGCGTAACTGATCTTGCGGTTGCTTGAATGAATGTCATGTTGTAAAGTCAATTAAGAGGATGCCTGCCAAATATTTTTATGTCGACTTATGTAAGAAATGATCAAATCTCACAGAAACTGTTAAAAATCTTGAGAAAATGCTTACAGAAAACATTTATTGTTGAGAATTTAAGTAACCAGAGAAGATAATATTGTTTAAAGTTAATTATATTAAAACAATCAACAAATGAATGAAATTTTAACTCCACAATACAGTAACTCAAGGTAAATTCAATAATGACTTAAGATTTATAGCATAAAAAGTGTAATGGAATTTGGAGTGTTTTGTAAACACGATGGCTAAACATTCAAAATATTAGCCGAGGTATAGCTAATGGCAGTAACTATATCCATCTAATTATAAATTACTTAAAACCTCTGACTAAAAATATGCAGTTCCCTTTTGAACCTGATTCTTGAGTCAGATTTTGATTTGCCTGTGTGTTCTTGAAGATTAGAACTAACATCATCTCCACAAAGAATGGTCTTTTGCAAAAATGTATTTGAAAGACTTCTTCATCTGTAAATTTGGGCATTTTAAACTTGTAAGCTATTTGATGTGCTGAAGGAAAAATGGCCTGCTTTAATCATGTTTCTACTCAGGAAGCAGATAGGTTTATCATTAGGGCATGTTCTTTGACCTAAAGTGTCCTTGTACCTTGGAGACAGAATATATCAAAAACATAGAAGGTGTAGTAGGATTTTTTTATATATATACTTGCTAAATATTTACACGTGAAGCTTAATACCATTGAAATAAGTAGCAAGACACATGTTTACTGAAGGATGGTGGTTCTCCTCCCACCCATCAGGATCACTGAAAGAATAAACTAATGATAGTCCAGTTTACCTGTTTTGTCCTGAGATTCTCACTTTAAAATTATGAAGTACATTATAGAATACAATAAAGTCTACTTCCGCTGCAAAAATACTAGTTTGCTACAGATTTTTGAGGTTTTTGTTTTGTTTCATAATGGCCAGGGCAGACAATATTTCTTGGCCCTTATTCCTGTTTAGTACAATTCCTTAGATCACCCTACAGTTCCTCCTGTAAGAAGAGTAAAGAAATTCAGATTTACCATTCTGAAAGATCCTACACTTCACCTTCTGATGACATTAGCAGTCTTGTTCTATTATATGCAATCGAAGCTTATATAAATGAGAATTTTTTTTATCTATTTTTGAAAGATTACTTTATTTACTGTCCACTGTAATTTCTACAATTTTCTGTAATTCAGGCTGAAGTTAACTTACAAAGTAACTGGAGGTTTCTTGAAACTTAACAAAGGAAAGATACTGGAGTATTGGTAATGTCGGCGTATAATCTTTGGGATGTGGTTTCCGCTAGTATTTTTATCAAGCAGAAAACCTGGTTTTCAGACAAACCCAAAAGCTATCAAAGAAAGCAGATTTAAGGACTTGGCTGTCTAAAAATTCAGATTAGGGAATTTAAATCTATCAATTAATCCTCAGCCTCTGTGGGTTTGGCAGATGTCAACAGCAAGCTTGGCTAAAGAGTCCACAAAATAGGTGCTGTAAAGCTGTGTTTATTTTTTGAATCCTGCCATGCCCTTTGTGGTAAGCTATATGCAGGGACTGAATGTTTTGAAAGCAAAATGCTGAAATTTTGGGTTTCTCTGCATGAATTGTCTATGGGCAAGGATTTAGGGACTAGGATTAGTGTGAAAATGCAGGCTACAGGACTGGGTTTGTTGTGTAATGCTGCTGGAGCTTGAGCAATGGATTGAAGCCTGACACTAATTGCTCCCAGGATGTTTATCCACATTTTTGAGCGGCTGCATGTGTAGTCCGTCTGCAGTCTAGCCTGTGATTTCAGATGGGGTAGGGATGATGGTTGGTGGCACTGGGAATTTCAGAACCAGCTCGATTGCAGACTTCCTGGTGTAGGTTTAGGGCTGGTCCTGTTTTATTCCATGTTTGATTCTGTATTTTTGGACAGAAGTGGTTTCCGCATCTCTGCGAAATGTCGGGGTAGGGTTGTGGAAGGAATGGGGTTTATGAAAAAGAAATGAAGGCTGTAGAAGGCAGAGATGACTTGAGGGCCTGGCAGGTTTCAACAGAGGTGAGCAGAAGAGTCATTCTGTTTGGTTTAGATGTTTAATTTCTGTCGTGTATTTCCTGTGTAGACGAGGGCTAGGGTATGTAAAAATGAATGTCATGGAGCAAGTGTGAGTATTTCATCCTGCCTAGCCTTCAGAGATAAAAATGTCTGTGGTAGCTGGCTTTAAAGGCTTTATTCTGAATTTCCAGGCACCGCTATGTAGCTGGTCTGTATGACGAAGCTAATGATTTGGAGTGCAGGTTTATGAAAGTTAAGGCTGCCAAACAAGGCTTATTCTTGAAATTTGCCAGACCCCGAGAAGGCAGTTTGAGACAGCTTGAGCATGAATGCTTTCTGTTCAGTCCCTTGGCGGAGCAGTTTGTTCCACGTATTTTAGCCTGACGAGAAGCGGGGATGTGCTGAGGATAGAGCTGCAAAAGTAAAGGCTGCAGAAAGAGAGAGACTGTTTCCATTTGGCCCTCAGACATCTGCTGAGGGTTGACCTGAGGTGATGTGAACACCTTGTCTTTGGAGACAGCATCTGACCAACTCCTTTTGCTCCAGGTACACAAGAACATACAGAGACATGTGTGTTCACATGCATCCATCACATTCTGCATAAAACTCAGCCGTAAATAAAAATACCACCAACAAAAGAACCAGACAAACCACCCAGCAGTAAAACAGGTCCATTTCACACAGTCTGTGATGCGCTTTGATAGTGCTTGTATTTATTATGGCAATTAGCTTGTTTCTTGTGTGTAGAAGTCCCTTATGGTGATGGAAAGAAGCCTGATCATATTTTATGTACTATGTAAACTGTCATCCGGACATTGATAAAATGCCAATGTCTTTATTGAGGGAATCTGGTAGAAATATGAAGAATGCAGTTTCATTATATTAACATGTTCATGGTTGTGGTAATTATCTGTTTTTAGAGGGAGGTAACCAAATAAGGAGGGGGTAAACATTGGAAAAAACTAAGGCATGAAAAAAATTGGGGAGATATTTCCACTTTTACCATAAAACTATTATGACAGCTTGGTCCAGTTGCTGAATGGTTGCTTTGCCTTTTTCTATCCCGTTTGTTACATGGAGGCAATTACAGTTGCAGAGCATACTGAGCTCTGAGAGATTGCTGCTGGCCCAAAGGCTTCCTCCCCTAACTGTAAGGACGATTTTACTGGAGAAGAGTATACTTATTTGCTAGAAAGATGACTTATTAAAGGAAAAAAAAAGCATATGGAGAAATTTGACTTATCAGGATCTTCTTTTATCGTAATTTTTTTTTTTTTTCATTCTTTTAGACTCTGGGGACCCTTTCTTCATGTCTTGACTTTGGCTCTAACTCAGCCATGGATATCTGTTGTTTTGGTAGTTGCCTTAATCTCCAGACCATAATTTTCAGCTGCCTTTTTCTAGGCAGTCTACCTTGCAACAGATTTCCTTTCCGAAATTGTTCAACCCTTTTCTGATGCCTATCAACATCTCATATACTGGCAAGCGGCAGTGCCAAAATGCATGTACTCAGCCCTCTATTCAATCTGATCGCCTAGGGCAAAGCCCAGTCCAGTGTGAAATAGAACTGAATTTTTAATCTATAATGGATCAACTACGTCTTCTGACAAGTGTTATGAAAAAGGGGAGCTTTACAGAGGGGGACCCTTGGTTGGACTCCTAGGTGCTATGGAGGTTTTAAAATACAGTTAAAGCAGTAATTTCCTTAAGTGCTGGAATGCTCAGAAGCAGAGGTGCATCCCAGGAAGTTAATCACCGTTTAATTAATCACATTATAATTTAAATATTTACAGAGGCTTATTTTGCAAAACGCAGGTTTATGAAGTAAATCTCATTGGCTGACTGTTTTCAACAGAGGAAATACTTGAAATGCTGGAGCAAATATACACAAATGCTCTGCTTCAGGTTGTGAGAATAACGTTTTGCCCTACGGCAGCTATTCTGTCTTAGCAGAGGAATGGATATGATTATATAGTAGGTTCTTGCCTAGTTGTAATTCCTGTTGTTCCAGGACGGTAATTTATCGGGTTGAGTTTGTTGAAGTGATTGTACCTGGGTTTCCCGTGGATCACACATGCATTGTGTGCAGTGGATTCACTGTAGTTTCTTGCCCTTTTAACTCCCAAATTTGGTTTAGACCTGTCTGTCTGGACACCAAAGCTCAGAGCACGATGGATTTCAGAGTGCCTGGTTCTCCACCAGTGCTGGTAGCGTCAATAAAGACTTAAACTGGTTGTGCTGCACACATATGGAAAATGGATAATCCCTGAAGCTTCAGAATATATCTTTCTTGCTTCCATTAGTTACACTGAAACATAGTTTGATTACGTAGAAATGGAATATTCATAGTTCAATGATATGCTTCTCTGGTTCTTTGCCTATAGAGTTATTTACACAAAAGCACAAAGCCTATTCTAGTTTACATGAGATTTTTCAATTACGTTTGATTACTTGAATGTTTGTGTATGTAAACAGAAAAGCAAGGGATAAATATTGATATCTTCACTAACTTTGCAAAAAAAACCACACCTGGATCACGTGTAGCTCATTGCTTTCTAAGATAAAAATAGTGTCTTTTTTTCATTTTCTTTAAATGCACTTTTCCCATTTTGCTGATTTTCACTTTCTAGTATTTATATTTCTTAGTTTCATCTCTTAAACTCGTATGCTTCTGTGATCATACATAATAATCCCTATCCCCAGACACCACGGTAGGGTATAAATTAAATTTGCTGTTTCGTTTCACCATTCATTCCACCGTTCATCTCACTGGAGTGTGTTGGTCTTTTATCATCATTGCTTTTACCATCTGGCTTTTTCTTTAGGAGCCTCAGTATTGGTCTAGGGACCTGATGGAACTGCCTGGGAATCACCTGCCTATGTTAGGAGGAGGTCAGAGACTTCTGATGCCTGGTGCTGCGTTGATGTTGAAAAAAGTTACTTTCTGGAGCTATATGTGTTAAAGCAAAAGCATCAGTCTCTGTATGTCATTCTCCCTTCCCCTATATTGATCAAATATTTCATTTTCATGGTATTAGTTCTGTTGATTTCAACAGTCTCATGACTTGAAATGTTTAGGTTTTGTTTTAAATTATGCTTTCCTTTAAATACTTCTCATGTATTTTTTAGTTGTTTGTGTTCATATAAGGTATTTGCAAAGGTGTTGCTAAACACCTTTTTGTCAGTGTGGTTGTAGACTGAGCGATACAGAGATTTTTGAGTTGGCTCTCAACAAGAACTGGTGTGATGAAAGATTAAGAAGGAATAGGAAATATTGAGAAACACCTTGTATAGGTGTGATACTGATGATATAGTTGAGTCTGCAGATTTGGATCAACAACATATGCTTGATTTGGGGAAAACGGTAAAGTGGAGAGGACACAAGAAAATGGAACACTTAAACTAGGACTTTATTAGGCAGGTGGAAGATAAGAATTTATTCCTACCTACTACTATGGAAAAGTACCCAGTTTTCAGTTTCAAGTGAGTAGCTTAGTTGCCTCAGTGTCTCTGGAAATCACTGGAATCAGGGTACTCAAAAGTGAATTTGAATTCTCTATGGGGAGAGAAGGTTAGAAGGTAGTTGGTTTTCATAGAAAAATACCCTGTTGTAGGTATTTTGTGTTCATAAATCTAATGCAAGAAATGACAGTCAGCATCAGCATATGGAGATACTCCTGCCTGAGACCAGCAAGAGGCTTTTAGCCTTATTTACTTATTTATTTATTGACAAAAATATATTTTGTCTGTTTGCTATTGGTATTTTACTGACACAACAATGTATAAGGTCAGGAACATCCATAGATGTTTTTTCAGATGATTCCATGATACACATGACTGGAATCTTCCAAAGAAGAAATTAGGTAAAATACTAAGGAATATAAAGTATTTTCCTTAGACTTTCAAGCCACCTGTATGTAATTCATGTAATAGCAGTGGTTGAAAACTAGAACTTTTTATCTTTTCATGGTTGACTCTAACAGCCTGAGCGAGTACAACATTGTAATCTGCTTGTGTATATAAGGACTGTATTTTTGCATGGAGCAGAATTTCTTAGAGTTCAAAAACTTGCTATTCATGAAATGCCACCCTGATGCCCAGTAGTTTGAAGGTTTGATAAAGAATAAAGTAGTTTGATAAAGAATAAAGCTGTACGAGCAAGACACCATTATTTGTGAAGTGAAAAACATGGTGAAGTAGGCTTTGATTTTTGTCAGTGAGTTTTTCTACTTGTCTAGATTTATTGTTGCACCTGATAAAAGATTGGGAGGCTAAGCTGAGGGTGGTTGGTTGATCTGTATCTATAAATTTGACATGACTTTAAGCCTGTCTCAGGTGACATTCTGTTTCCCAGCACCTTTAATTCAATTTGAGAGACTGAGTAGTTTTTTCTTCCCCAAAGGTGGTATTTTGTATTCCACAATGATTTCAAAGGGATAGTTTGAAATACTGCTATAAAAATGCAGGGATGGAAGTGACACTCTCAACATTAAAGTAGCAGAATTACAGCCTGGAAGAGAAGCTGACACTTGGAGGAGTGCTGGTCTTGAATTCCACCCCACTCCCACCCCACCCCCAATTTCCCAAGAATAATTGAATTTACTAACTCTTTCTGAAATTTGGGGTCTGACTGTGCTGCTTATGTGTTGGTCAAAACCCTTTCTGTTGCTTAATGTGAATGGTCAGCCTAAGGAGCAAGTGCAGTCTGACAGCTTGGTCCTTCCAGCCCGTTTCTCCTGAATTGATTTAGTGATATGCTATCACTGATATTAATCATTCTCTAGTGCCTTCTAAAAAACAATGTCAGAAGCCTTCTAGTGCTGTCATATTAATTTCTAGGAGCCTTCATTAAAACATTGGGGGACAAGAATAAATTCACAGTCTCTGTTGTCTTACTCAGATTTGCCCAGAGATAAACACTGTAATTGGTTTTTCATACAGTATTTCTTAAAACCTGTAAAAGGAAATGTTTCTTTCAGAAGTGTATTTAATTTACCAAATGGCTTCTGGTCTGTTCAGAGTTAAGTGTTTTGAGAACTTCAGTAATTCCAAACATTTTTCCTCATTTTCTTTGCTATAATTAACTGTTAGCCTTTCGCTCTGTATCGTACATAAAGAACAAAATTACTACTGCTCTTCAATGACTTTTTTTCCTGGAATAGCAATTTTCAGTGGCTTGGCAATGTCAAATAGAATTTCATAGCTTAAAGTGAGTGATTTGTGAAGAACTCTGTGGATCTTGGTTTGCCTTTCTTTAGCAAACCATAAATACCACATGCATAGCAAATCAGGAAAGCATTTAGCAATTACTTCAATATATTGTTAATGACCTTTTAGTTAGATGGTTTAGCTGGATCTGCAGTTCAGTTTCCATCCTCTTTTGAAGACAAAGACTGTGTATAATATGTGAGCGAAAAGTCCTGCAGTCCTTGTAACTGGAGTAACATGGTCTTTTGGAGAAACAGTCTTTCTGCGTTGGGTGGCATGTACCTGGCAGGAGGATGCAGAGTGTGTTTTACCCTTCCTCTTTGTCAAGGTGATGTGTCAGTTGGGGTCCTTTTACTTCAAACTCAATATATCTAAAGTGATGGCCTTGTCTGAATGTATCAAATAAACTTTTACTCATTCTTCCTGCAATACCCTCTCTTCTCACCCCTGTTCTCCTCTCCCTTTACTGAGATTTGTCTATATATATATACACACACATATATATATATAGCGCTTTTTGAGACAAAAGATACGTGGTGATTCAGAGACGTGACAATGCAAGAATGCTGTTCTGTGTTACACTCTGATGTGCCTCAACCCCTTCGTTTATTTGTTAATGTTTGGATAGTACCTAAAGATACACTTATGTACAAAGATGTAATAAATAACATTTATGTAGTACTTCACGTTTTCAGTGACATACAAATATAAGTCTGATAAAAAGACTCATCTACTTGGTAAGCTAAATAAAATCTAATAGATATATTCTGTGTTGTTGTGGAATTAGTATAAGTACTGACTGCAGTTTATGTAATTTCTTTTTGCAACAGAATGCAGTAAGTATGACTTGTTTGCAGTGCTGATTTTGATGCATGCCAAATTTTAACTTTCTCATCTAGAGCTATGCAAGTTTTGCAGTCTCTGATTGATAATTGCAATTGGTGTGAGGGGCCGAGTTTGATGTGGCTGAGAAAGTTTGGTGATCAGCTATGATTTTGCTTTACCTAAAACTAAAATGATAAAAGTAATCTGTGCTACCTCAATATTTTCTAATCTGCTTGTGTGCTCTTAATCTAATTTAGCAAACAGATCCTTAATTTAAACATTTAAATGATTGCAGTTGCCCTTAGTCATAAAAATTCTATCACCATAACTTGAGCTTCACAGGTATTGTATAGCAGACTTATTTGATAGCGTAAAAAGGCATAGTGGTTTATTCTACAAATTTTCAGGCTTCCTAAATAACCAAAATGTTCTTGATGACTAGTAATTAAGAAAGAGGGGGGGAAGAGCAGAGGGGAGGGAACCACACAACCCCAAAGCCGAGAAGAGAAGACCAGTAGCAGATACCCAAAACTACTCTTGACTGCAGTTATTTCTGCAGGTACATGTATGGAATTCTTACAATATTAATGACTCTTTCAAGCACTGCAAAAAAACAATGAAGCTGCTGTTCCCTTTTTCTTTGAACGGGGCATTTTAAACTGGTCCTCAAAATGGGCACCTGGCCTCCAAACTGCATTCATTTAAGAGAATGGAGATGAAGCGGTGAACCAGAGCTTTTGGGCTGCAATCCTGGCCCTGGTGATGTTAGCAGTAAAACTTCCGCTGATCTGAGTGTGCGAGGGCTTTACCTGTGGTATTTAGGGGCTTGCCGTGGCCATCGTTTCCGATGCTGACGTGCATCCCTCTGGAAGTGTGCTGCTGTAATGTCACAGCCCTTGCTCCTGCACCAGTCCTGCCATGCAGCTGTGATGGAGTAGGTGGCTGGGGCTGCAGTCACCGAGCAGCCTTCCCACTGCCCACCCCTCCTCCTGGGGTCTGCTCCATTCCCCGGTCCCTTCTGCAAAGGGTTACGTGTGTGCTTGCTCCCTAAACCAGTTTTATATGAATTAGCCTTTTAGAGGATTTTTGGTTGATAAAGTTCTTTTAATTCCCATCGTTTCAAGGGGCAATTACATGAGCAGTTTGCTGGCGGGGAGGAGGAGGAGGAGGAGGTGGGTTGGCCTCTGGAGCCAGTAATCTCTTAACCTAGGCTCAGCTGCAATCGGAATAGCAGCTTGGGCCTCAGTCTGTAGTGAAATAGGATATTTTATTAGCTATTGAGTGGAAAAGAGCTAATGCTACTGTCGTAATTTTATTTATCAGGACCTGCAGGAGACAGGGGACAGATTAGTGCAGGCAAAATTTTTTTGTTTATTCCTTGACACCACAGGCGCCCTCATGACTGTCCTAGGGAATCAATACAGAGGCATCATAACTATAACCTACAGAGTTTTTTTGCCTCCCAATGGAGAAAGCCTCAGGGAAGGATTTGGTCTAAAATTTCCAAACTAATCTCAAAAAAATTTTACTCCAACCATCACATCACAAAACTGGGAGTAGTTAATAAAGCAGCTTGTTGACTTGCAGCTGCTGTAATAACTTACTCCAGCTGCGTTCCAGGGCATTTACAGAACAGCAAATGCAAACCTGTTTTATTTGACAGGAGAACAGCTTTGAGCAATTCATTATCAACTACTGTAATGAGAAGTTGCAGCAGATCTTCATTGAACTTACCCTCAAAGAAGAGCAGGAGGAGTACATCCGAGAGGTAATAATTGAATGGATCTCTCCTTATCTTCTCCTCTTCCTGTTGTCCCTGTAAAGATACATAGGCCTGCATGCTGGAACCTGTTTTCAGGGAACAGAGTCACTTTTTCACCACAAGCCTGGCATGGAGCATGTTTGTGTAGGGCTGCGTGGTAGTTACATTAAGCAAAAACAAGTCGGTGTTGGTTTTGGGTTTGTTTCACATTATGAGTTCTCCAGGTAAAAAACAGACCCAACTCTCATTCATTGGCAACAACGACTGGCAGTTCTGAGCAAGGGCTAATTAATTTATTAGAAGACTAATATCACTTTCTGATATTAGTGCCATTACCCTAGAGCCTGTGTTTTGGATTACACAGTAGAGCCTGGGATACACCCCAACAGCAGCTGCAGCTAATCCTGTTTCAGAAGGGAACTGTGTGGGTAAAACAATAGCATGCAAGATGAAGGAAACTACAAATAGATTTTTGGCTCTAGTTTTCTTTCAGTTAGGTATTGAAGGGAGCTTTGTGAGCTTTATGTTTAAATTTAAGATATGCTTTGGAGCCCAGACTCTGGTCTTTGGTGTTATTCTGTGAGTGAACATCAAGTTAAGGTTTTAATAGGTTTTAGCAGTATTCCCCATGATAGACAGAGCTCAGATAAAATGCCAGCTCACAGCTGTAGAAACTGGCATGCACTGTCTGTACTCAAATTAGATGATACCATTTTGCTGTATAAACATTTTTTAAAATTAAATTAAGCTCCTGCCTTATAATCCTGAGGATAATACAAAGTTTGGACATATCTTTTTTTATTTTTGTGTTGTGTAGTGAAAGTCTTGAAACATCATTACTGCAATTTGGTTCTTGAATGATATTTCAAATGCTCTGAAAAAACTGAACTGTGAGAAGTGTCGCAGAATGCAAATTAGGAATTAAATTAATATTTTCTTTTTTTCTGGTCCTTTGCCCTACCAGTGTTACCTCCTGATGCATTAGCATCTCGTCCTGGAAATTTTATCGCTGATATTTGAAAAAATTAGGACATTAGGAATATCTGAACAACAGCCAGACTCTGGATTTTTCAGATGGTCTCATCTAAATTTAGCCATCTTTCTTCCTCCCATTAAAAAACCCCAACAACTCAGAGCTTAGAAATGTTGATCTCTTATGCTTGCAGTGAAATGGGCTGATTTCCTTACAACCAGTGGGAGTGTGGGCAGAGGGGTGTTGGGGCGGGTGGGTGGCGGGAGAGGCCTGGCGGGGGGCCAGGGAAGTGCATGGGAAGCTGACACGGGTGGGGGAAAGGAATGGACAGCAAGTTTGGCAGCTGCTCAAGAATGGTTGCTTTGCGCAGATAATGTTAGTAGTAGTTGTTTGCATTTCTTTCTTAATAAATACAATGTTGGTAAGCATGTAGAATTAAATCTGAAAATAGTAACTTAGTTAACTAGAATATAATTGACATAGGAATAGAGGAAAAGTTCCCTTGATTGTTTTCCTGTTCATACATTTTTATTTTTTTTTTTAATTACAGGGGATTGAATGGACTCATATTGAGTATTTCAACAATGCTATAATTTGTGACCTAATAGAAAATGTAAGTTATATTCAAGAATCTCTCTGAATAATTTTATAATACATGGATTGAATTTAGCTGTAAAGTCTGTACACATCCTCATGCACCTTGATTCTATAAAACAAGCCACTCGTACAAAATAAGATGACTAATACATCAGAAGTTTGTTTTACTAAAAAAAAATTTTATAACGCTATATGTTACTTTGTTAGAAATGTTCAGCAGCACCGATGTACAAAAAAACCCACCCCCAAACAATTCTTAAATGTTTATGTTTAGTGCTGTTTTCAATAGCAGGTATCACATGCTGCATTGTAAATAACATTTCTTTTTATGTGGAAACTAGAAAACTCAATGACTTGTTACTGAGTGCATGAGGTACAGAAAGTACTTATATATAGTAAGAGGACTTCCTACGGACTTAGTGCAGCAAGAAAGATAAAATTCCTTAACAAGCAGAAAAGAACAGTTTTTAACCATTAGCATAAAACGTGTGCTGGTTTTACCCATAAACTGGCTACTTTCAGTTAAGTTGGAGTTTCTACAGTCTAAGTGATACGAAATTCCAATGTGAAGTTCAAGATCCAGATCTCAGCAGCAGTCTTTCAAAAATGCAGATACTAAAAATCTGTTGGAAATGGGGATGAGGAAAAGAGTCAAACTTTGAGAAAGCTTGAAGAACGTTTTTCTGGGTAGCAGAAGTCAAACAGGAGAGAGAGGTCTCCTTTCTATGCCTTGATGGAAATGTGTTGGAAACAAACACTAAAGCTCTTGTTTTGAAACTTCAGAACCAAACTGGAATCCTGGCCATGCTAGATGAAGAATGCCTGAGACCAGGAACTGTTACTGATGACACCTTTTTAGAAAAACTGAACCAAGTCTGTGCCACTCACCAGCATTTTGAGAGCAGGATGAGCAAGTGTTCCCGGTTCCTCAACGACACCTCCTTGCCTCACAGCTGCTTCAGGATTCAGCATTATGCTGGCAAGGTACCTGGTGAAGTAGGGAGCACATGGTGTGTTGGAGGGTGTTGTACCTGTGTGAAGCCTAGGTTTGGTACAATGGGGAGGCTCTTTGTCCATTAAATGATGGTACAGTAATGGAGGAGAATTGCTTGAGTCAGTAGTTGATCAAAAAATGCAGATGTCTTAATCTTTTCCATCTTAAGCCTAAGATTTGTGATTTGGGCTGGAAGGTTTTCAGAGATCATGCTACTGTAGCTGAAATCAAGGGCAGTTGTCGTTTCATCAAACGAGAAAGATGTCCCATGTGCTTTGGCGATCTGCCTGTGCTGCCTAGGTCTCTGGAAATAAAACGTTTAGAATGACAAAAATCCACAGACATTTGAAGGCAATATATTTTGGAAAACATGTTCTTTGTAACTGAACTAGCTGAAGTTCTTGGTCATGTTGATAAGAAAGTGGAGTTTTTGTACATTTGAAAGAACTGAGTTTATTTTG
This sequence comes from Cariama cristata, assembly GCF_000690535.1. Classification (NCBI taxonomy): domain Eukaryota; kingdom Metazoa; phylum Chordata; class Aves; order Cariamiformes; family Cariamidae; genus Cariama; species Cariama cristata. The sequence goes on along the minus strand of NW_009619344.1, from coordinate 31,650 downwards.
ACAGTCTGTGTGTTTAAACAGATGGAAGAGAAAGCTATACAGAGGGCTTGCAGATACATTTGCTTTTTACAACATAAGCAGTATGAATAAATACAAGTCTGATAGTTTTTGGTGTGTAATTCAGTATGATTTTTTTTTTATTTATGAAAATCAAAATAATTAAATTTGTAAAAAGATGAAAAATTATTTAAAAAAAAATTAAAAGTAAACATAGGGGTTGCAATTATACCTCTTGTTTGAATCTGCTGAACTGTTAATTTTACAGAGCAAAGAATATTTGGAAAGTGTTTCATTTTCCTATGACTGTTTAATACTTCCCTAGTTTCTAACATTTTCTCAGTCTTACAATTTCAAATAGCTCCATAAATTTGCTCCTTCAAAATAGTCCTGGAAATACCATACTTTCAGCCTTTGAGGCAGCCATTTGTTAACTTTTTATTATGTATTTGTCAAGAAGGTTTTGTAATTGTATATAATCTATCAGGGATTGATACTTAGATATTTCTTTGGTTGTCAAAATTCAAAGCAAGTTGAAAATACACCAGTACTTTGAGAAGGACTGCAAACAGATTGTGTCTTAGCAGGCAATGAGGGTCTTCGATTGTTATTGACATTCACTTACCCTGCAGAGCAGTCAGTGAATTCCTCCTATTTTGGGAGGAATGTTGTTTTTCCATCCTCAGCTGAGAACATTTTGATCTAGTCACCACACAACAAAAGTTTGACTCTCCTTTTATGAAATACAAGCAAGTTCCCATGAACAGTTTTTTCAGTAGTGGCATTTACCACACCTGTCAGAAACAGAAATATGTACTCCAAAGAAAAATGCTGCCTGAATTCCCAGTCACTTGCTGTTGTATAAAATATGGCTATGTCAGTATTAGTTTTATTCAATATTCTGTGTACATAGTACATATCTACACAGAACAGAGAAATCATGAAGCTGAAGAATCTGTATTACCAGCTAGATGACTGGTCGCAATTATTCAAACTAAATTCCCTACCCTCAAAAATTAAAAAAGCCAGTAGCAATCGGACCTACATGAATTTCCCCTGGATGCCTCCTGGTCTCCAGCTGCAGGTCAGAACTTTGCATTCATGCTTGTTTTTGAATGGTTTTCCTGGTAAAAGACCTTTAAAATAACAGTCCCCTGAGGACTCCACAGATAGGTGCTTGCTACTGTGATATCAAGAGGTGGTATTTCGTATCTTGTTTTAGTTAGGCAAGTAATGTAAGCACTAGTACTTTGAAGGGAAAGGGTGTTTTTGCTGTTGTGATTCAAAAGAGAGGAAGAAAAGCTTTTGTCAGCCAAAAAAAGATTGTTTTGGAGTATTGGCAAGTGGTGATGTATCAGAGTTATCACAGAAGAAGTGTCTTTTCCATTTCAGAAACCAGAATTGATCAGCCCAAGGAACTGCTAGCAGTGTGAGAAAATGCATCTTTCTTGGGTAGTGTGTTCACAGAAATTTTATGCAACAAAAAGTCTTCCAAATGTCAAATTTAAAATGAAAGCCGAAATGTCTTTCATTTGTTTTGGATAGTGAGAAAGAAGGAGAAATCAATTTCTTGTGTCAGTTTTGAACTGGCCTATGTTATTATTCAAAACATGCTCTGATGAGACTCTTCTGTATTGTTCAGGTTATGTACCAGGTGGAAGGATTTGTTGACAAAAATAATGATCTTCTGTACCGTGACCTCTCCCAGGCCATGTGGAAGGCCAATCACCCTCTCATCAAAGCGTTGTTCCCAGAAGGTAACCCTGCTAAGATCAATCTAAAGAGACCACCAACGGCAGGTTCACAGTTCAAGGCTTCGGTTGCTACCCTGATGAAAAATCTTCAGACAAAAAACCCAAACTATATCAGGTAAATCACCCTGTGGCAAAGCTCTGGTGAATTTGTTTGGTGAAGTTAAAAAAATAAAATCTTGATATCCAAGGATAAACTGTTGAAATATATGGCTTAAACTCACAATAATAGTTGTTGACATGTGCAGCGCTGCAAGCAAGTGTCCCTGTTTGTTTCCCTTTCCAGATGCATCAAGCCCAATGACAAGAAGGCTGCACACATTTTCAATGACGCTCTGGTGTGCCACCAGATCCGCTACCTCGGTCTCCTGGAGAACGTGCGGGTCAGAAGGGCAGGTTACGCGTTCAGGCAGGCATACGAGCCTTGCCTGGAGAGGTACAAAATGCTGTGTAAGCAGACATGGCCCCACTGGAGAGGGCCAGCCAGGTAGGAAGACATCACTATTCTTACCTGTCCTGTTCCAATGATTGACATTTCCATCTTCCACATGTTCTGATTTTTTTTTTTAATTTAATGAACTTTCAAGTATTTTAGAAGTAAATTTAAAAATAGGCCAGTGTGGGTTAAGTGTTTTACCTGTATGTTGTTCCTTAGCATCTTGTTCCAGATTTTGGATGAGTTCATTCACTGGGAAACCTATACTTTTCAATAGGCTAAAAATTACAGTTCCTTGGCAAAGGAGATGATTTTAGTGATGAACTGATCTACTAATGGGAAAAATTTTGCATGTGAGCAAGAAGAGCATGTTGTTTTTAGAATATATTGCAGCCTTGACTTATTTGGGCCTGAAAGAAAGGATGAGAGAGAGAGATACTGGAGTGGAATCAAAATGACTGGAATGATCAGAAGGACCCTTATCTTAAATAACCAACTTTCAAATTGTAGGAACACCCATTTTTTTGAAGACAGTAACACAATCTTCCTCTGTCCTTTCAAGAATAATTTTACATAATGATTGATGAACAACCAAAAGATAATACCTCTTGCAAATCAATTGTATTAAGTATATAATTTTAAATTGCATAGTATTCACATGTATTTTTACAGATAGTGCCTTGGGTAGGCAAATGAGCCTCTCTTAATTCTTTTTACACGTGGCTACCAATAGCATGATTTAAATTTCTCTCATGATAGGTTAATATTTTTAGCTACAACTTAAATCTTCAGGTTATCAAGATAATGGTGGAAGTGCAGTATTGATAACAGCAGCATTGTTACAATAATCACAAAGATCTGTGCAATTCCTCTCTTTTCTTTGTTGTTGACATTTATAAAATGCAGTTGGTAGTGTGGAACATTAGCCTTTGTCAAACTTGTCAGTCTTTCACATTTTGACGTTAGTGTGTTAGTGTGAGAGCTCTTCCTTTGTCAATCTTTTTTTTTTTTATAAATAAAATCATTATAGATGTAAGAGGAAAAAATAGGCCATTGCTGATGCTGTTAAATAAAAATTGCTCTTTTTTCATCAAATTATTCTGAATCTTTACAGTGATTATTCTTGCCTTTAGCTAAAAAAACAGTGAGTAAATGAGTTAGGTTTTCAATCTTCTTATGTCAACCACTATTTAAGAATTTAAAATATGCTTTCATATACTTGGCATAAATTAATCTGTGAATATGTAAACTAAGAAGTTTCAGAGCTGGGAGTCATGTTTGTTAAGTTCATTTACTTCTTATTAGGGCTGGAGTAGAGGTACTGTTTAATGAACTGGGAATCCCTGAAGAAGAATTTTCATTTGGTAGATCAAAGATATTCATCCGCAACCCAAGAACAGTAAGTAAAAAATGTCTTCTACAAAATCAGACTATCTTTCATGAGGATAGCCTGTCATGAACTGCATAATTCACTAGCTGGTTACTGCAGATTTTTCTAGATACAGTGCTTTGATATATTGCTGTAGAATATAGCATTAAAAAAGGCACTTTTTAATGTTACACCCATTAAAATTGGTGTGAATCAAGGCTCTACAACAGCTGTCAGCCTGAATTTAATGTAACTTGCGTGCACTGACTTGCAACCGTGTATCTGCCACAAGCCTTGTTGATGTATCTGCCTATAGCTCTGGAGATGAGTAAACCAACAGGTGTCTGAAGGGGGACTTGAATAAAGGAGAGATTTCTCTTACAATAGCTGTGCTTATGGGTTTCTTTCTGGTCTTTTCTCCCCTGCTGTTTTTCTTCCAATGTCAAACAAAACCCTAAAAAACCCCACACTCAGCTCTTCAAACTAGAAGATCTGAGAAAGCAACGGTTGGAGGACTTGGCTACTCTAATTCAGAAGATTTATAGAGGTTGGAAGTGCCGCACACGCTTCTTGTTAATGAAAAAAAGCCAGATTGTGATTGCTTCCTGGTACAGGAGATACGCAGTAAGATACTATCCTTACTAAATGGGAGGGGGGTGTGTGTGTGTGTTCTTTTAATTGCTTAATATATTTTTTAAAATAACTTTGATACAATATTTCATATAACCTTCATACAATATTTTTCCTTGATATGTATGGAGAAGTGTTGAAAGAATTCAATATTATGTTAGTATTTAAGTATCAATAATATGAATAAAGACAATTTAGTTTCTGTAGACCACTATGAAGTTGTTTACATTGTGCTTGTGCTTAAATAATTAAAAAGCTCACCAGAGTCATTTAGCACTGGGAGAGCAGGATTTTCTGGCCCAGCTGGGAAAAGTCTTTTTCATTTAACTAAAATGCTGTGCTGCCTGGCACTTACAGTGCTTTCAAAACATATGGTTAATGTGTAAAAAATGTTCAGTAATATACATGTGCAATTCTGTGGAATTCAGTCATTCCTAAGGCTTTTTGTATTTTTGCCTTATTTGGAACCTTTGCATTTGAGGCTCAAGAATGCTGCTTAGGAGAATCCTAGGGATTTATCTTAATTATAGCTCTTAAGACTCGTAGTTCAGTATTGTTGCTGATACAGTTCTAAAACGGTTTCAAATCTGTTTGTAGACTGGCTATGCTGTGTCATGAAGTGAACAGTACTGTTATATGACACTCTCATGTCTTTTTGTCAGGTAGTAAATAATATGGACTTATATGATAAAAAAAGATTAATTGTTTTTAAGTTTTAAAACAATTCTTAAACATCTCAGTTGCATTTTGTTACTGTGTGCATATCAGAAAACTTGATAAAATACATGATGTGGGAAGAAGGCATCTTAAACTGCAAGTTGCAGAATTGACAGTCACTGTTTTTCAGTTGATGAGCACTTCTGTTTATCATCTTGAAAGCCATTAGTGTTTGGTTAAGTTAACTTGGATAATTAGAAGTATAGATCATTTGGAAAAAGTATGAATAAATACTTTTGTACTGTAAAAGCTCTTCTCTGAACTTCTGTGATTGAATGCACCATTTCTACAAAGAGCATCATTACAGAATTGCATTGTGCACGTATGTCTTCATTATGATCTCATACAATCTTAATGAATTAAAAATGCAGTTACTATAGCTAGATTGGCACAACTTTTAATATTAAGAAATGAAAACAAATACGTGACCAAGTTCACATCATTCTTGCTTTCTAACTGTAGACCTTTATTGGTTCACTGGAGAAACATGGCAGCAGTTATCGTTGAGTGCAGGATGAAGTTATAGCAAGACCCTCAGAATTATTTATGGGTGATAATAGAGATATTTCCTCGACCTCTTCATGTAGATGGGGAGGGCACCGTTCTCCTAACGCAATGTGACTGTTAAACACTGTGATGTGGAAGGTTTTGTAAGGAATCCCTTGCGTGAACAAAGCTTTTTGACAACTCCTTGTGCTGGAGAGGCTTGGCTAAAGGAGTCTGTTCCCTTGTAAGGCATGACTGATGCCAGTCATGGCATGAATGTGGCCTAGAGGGGATTCTCTCTAGCTTGCTCGCAGAGATGTTCACTGTAATTGAGTGGGCTGAGTGTGAAGTCTAAAAGCCTTGTTGTGAAGTCTGTCAACGGTTGTTCACTTAGTGTTCTATTAACCACTGGTCTACTGGAGAACTGAGCTTTTTAGAAGGAAAATGCTTGGCTGTCCAGGAAATTTATTGTTCAAACTGGCATACTTGGATGAAATTCCAGCATGTCATTCAGGAATCCATGGGTTTTGTTTTCTCCTGTTCCGAAGTTATCATCAGCATTTGCTATTATAAAGGAACTGCGGGTAATAGGAACAGCACGAGTCTTATGAAAAGATGGTAAAAAGCATAGCCAATGAACCTGAGCATTTGTGACTGTTTGTATGCTACTCTGTTGGTGGGAAAGCTGTTAATAAAGCAGTTAAATAAAGCTGTTACTGTTAGTATTTAATCCGTGTCACTTTTGTGCTGCTGACCATGAACTTAGTGTTTCTGTAAACAGAGAGTGACATTGTCCATGCAGCATTGTTGATGTGCTTTGTTTCCCCTGGAGTTGAACACAGAATCTATGCTCTGATCTGCTTGGTCAAAAATTGTTCACTTTTTATGTTTAGTGCTTGTACCTTTAATCATATTTTCAAATGCTAGTAATGAAAGTTTTATTATACCATATTTTACAGTAACAATATCCTGGTCTAAGTATCACATATTTATTTCCAATACAGCAACAAAAAAAGTATCAGAAGATAAAGAGTTCAGCTATTATAGTACAGTCTTACATCAGAGGATGGAAGGTGAGTTTCCTGTTACTGCAGCTATGTCTTCATGGTGAGGTAAGGAGCAGGTCAGAAAACCCATTCCAAGGTGCGTGGAACCTCCTGACTTTCATGCCTTCTGTCCGTGAGCTGTGGCTGTGCTGTAGCCACTGTTAAACACTCATGTTTGCCATAGAAGAGGTGAGTTTGGGACATCTGCGTGCAACCTGGACTATAAATCCCTGCAAACGGTGCAAGTGGAAGGCTGGGACCACACTAAAGTACTGGGTTATCCTTGGAATGTCTTCTGACAGAGAATTTGGAGAGAAGTGCCCTCGTTAAATGGGCTGGAGTGTGAATGAGAAAGTCTGGTTTTCAGAGCAGGCCTAGGTATGTGCTAACCAGGCAGCCCGGCAACTCCAGAGCGGGATGGTCCAAGACTCTGCCAACTGTAATGCTGGACTGATTTGGAAGAAATAAGTTGTGGTTGGTGTTATTTTACAGTTAACAGGATTCTCAAAGAATGAACAGAATTGAAAACAGGCTTAAAATAGATTGAGTCACCTGGGCAGTATGTTACTTGGGTGAAGTCTTCAATTCTCCTCTGTGTACTAAGCAGAGGGGTGAAAGTGTACGGTATTCAGCTTGCGTTGAGCAAGTACTTTATCGCTGTTTGCTTGTCCTCTGCCTCCATTTGCTACAACTTCGCTTCATCTCCGAGAGCTTTGTACTTTGTAAAAGGGATAATCCTGCAGCCATAGTAGAGACTGTAATAAGAGGTAAAAATGATGTTAACAGCTCGCATGAAAGCAGCCACAGTGCTTAAAGCAACTACTACTGTCTAGCTTTGGAAAAAATGTCCCTGGGCTCCTCTGTTTTCTTACTAATCTTTCTCCACCCCACTAACTCTGCTATTTAGGGCAGGGAGCACTGCCTTTAATTCTGGAGTCAGTTCTCTTCCTGTCAGACAGGGAAGGAAGGGGCTGCAGTTCCTAGCTACAGGGGTAAACAACCCTCTCCTGCCCAGAAGGTTTTAAATTTTGCCAGCAATAAGCTAGTGTAATTTGATTTTACTATGTTTCTTGATATTTTCCTTTGTCTTTATTATTTTGTTTAAATAAGTTTAAAATATACTTTCAGTCTAATTATTGACATGCTGTCTTTTCCCGTGAGTGTTATTTGAAGAAAACTGGGTAAAAGCATCATCTCATCTTGAGTTATGGTTTTCTGTTTGTCATTGGAGAACACTCTTTTGTGGTAGCACTGCCAGGGATAAAAGCCTGGTATGGCAGCAGCCTTTAGTGTGACCTAAAGCCAGTCAATTTACTTGTGATTTATTCTTTATTGCAGTCTAAATGGATAAGACACATACAGTTTGGAGGGAAAAGTATTGTTGCCATTGTACAGACAGACATATAGATATCTCGGGTGATGCAGCAAGTCTGGGAGAAAACTAAACATTGAACTAAGATCCTCTGAACTGGCAGTCCCAAGCTCTCACCTGTGGACAGAATCATCCTTGGTACAGCAAATGTTAGGCTGCATAGCATTTATGAATTTATTTGCTTGGAGATTTGGAGGCATTTTTTGCTTTTGCCTAGATTTACAGGTTGAGATGCCTTAGTTTAAAATCATTAAGAAATTACAATTTTTTTTTTTTGAATAAAATAATGTTTTCACTTGTTTACAGGCTCGGAAACTTCTTCGGGAACTTAAGCATCAGAAGCGTTGTAACGAGGCTGCCACAATAATTGCTGCTTATTGGCATGGTACCCAGGTAAGAAAATGGCAACAAATTGTGCACTTAATTGTCTCTACATAGAATGAAGAAGGCCCTTCAGGATAAAGTTATTTGGGAATATTTTCAGTGGCTTAAACTGCTGATTTTTTTTTGTTTCTCTTTGCTGCTAACATGTTTTAGCTGGTGCAATCTGGGAAGCTGGGACACGCTTTAATATTTGCTGGTTTTAGTGACTGATTTCTTTCTTTTTCTCACGCCATTGGGAACTTGCAATAACCTTTTCTTTCCTAAGCTTTTCTATATCCCATTTTCAAATGCATCACAGGCGCGAAGGGAACTGAGACGACTGAAGGAGGAGGCTAGAAATAGACATGCTATTGCTGTTATTTGGGCTTACTGGCTTGGATATAAGGTACTTCATGCACATATCACATGCCCCCCTTCATTACCCAACAGTATCAACATTTTATCAGTAGTAAATAGTGAGAATTCATGACTAATACAATTGACTTTAAAATAATAGAGCATGATCATTGATTCCTTCCATTTCCATTCATGCCACACTTACTAAATCTGACAACATGCGGTATGTCAGTTTTTTTGTAGAGTAGGAAATTTTTTGCATGGCAACTAAGTAGTGATTTGCACTAACAAGCCATTCGAGTAGATTAAAAATTACTAGACCATAGTATTTTCAAATTAGGAAAGGCATTTAAATACATGTAAATATCCAAAGCATGGTTTGCTGGGGGCGAGAAGGTTGGGGTTTTTTGCTGTGGGTTTTTTTCCCGCCTAACAAGTGCTTTCAGTGACACTGCATTAGTGATCCAATTGAGATTTTCCCCAGCCTGTATATTCTGCACCTTGGACAGTCTTCATTTACAAGTTCAAACCAACGTTATTTTTACTAAATTTTAGTTTCAATTGGTTTAATTGATTCTCTGGCTGTGATTTGAACCAGTAAGAAAATTTCAGTAAGTACAAGTAAAGCACAGTTTTATGACCTGATCTTTTAGCAGAAAGTGATGTTAGTTAGCAATTCTAAACTTAGAACTCTAGAAAAATCCCAGGAATTCCAGCATCAGCTGTTTGTTTTCAGAAGCAAAGTCCCACTGAAAGATTCTTGCTAATCCCCAGCCTGCAGTTGTGTGTTATTTGAACATTGGAAATGCTGTTCACTAGAGGTCAAAAATTTATTGCTTTCAATTAATAAATTTGTAATTTATTTGAAAACTATATTCAGTAAATACATTTTTAAAAACATTTTCTGGTTAT